>NC_058403.1:128433487-128726947 GCF_002201575.2 Neomonachus schauinslandi
GGTGGTGGTGGTGGTGGTGGTGGTGGTGGTGGTGGTGGTGGTGGTGGCGGTGGAGGTGATGGTGGTGGTGAAGGTGGTGGTAATGGTGGTCGTAGTGGAGGTGATGGTGTTCGCAGTGGTGGTGATGGTAATTTTGGTCACGGTGAGGGTGTTGTTGGTGGAGGCAGTGATGGTCGAGGTGGAGGTGAAGGTGATGCTAACAGTTATGAATATGTTGATACTACTGAATCTTAGCCTCTGTACATATACACAGTGCACTTCCTATCTTAAGGAGAGAATTCAGAACCTTTTAGGTGCTTTTTGCTGAATGGACAAAAACCGCACCTAAACCAAGTAGTCAACTGCGAAGGACAATTTTAAATTTTAAGCCACAAAGATCATTCTTGTGGCCTAAGGAAGAAAATTTGAAATGTTAAAAAATAAAAAAGAATAAGATAAAGAAGATTGCCAAAGATGAATTATTGGGGGGCAAAAAGGATGCAAATGAGGTTCATTTGCTGTTACTCCATCTTCTCTCCACTGAAGGACACACAGAGCCTCAGGCATCTACAACCCCAGAGACCCAAACTGTCTATTTTGGAGATATCTGCCTTTGATGTTCCTGAAATGGCACTTCCAGAAAGGCAGTGCTCCCCAGCTTGGTCTGTCCCAGGGAGAGATCAGTAGGAACAAGCTTTGCATTATTTTAAATCAGGGTATTTTCACACAGTGAAACAGTGCTAACTTCATCGTCTGGATCAAGTGTAGATGCAGAACACTACTTGTCCCAGATTCCATTTGACAACAATCCTGTTCTGTTCTTTCCCTTTCAATGTTTAAGTTTAAGCTTTTAAGCCTGCTTTTTTCTCCTCCCCTGACTAACAAATGCAATTTCAGTGCTGAGTGCAAAACAACAGCAGGTTATTTCCGTCAACAACACAGTTGACGAAAGAAATCTCAGAAATAAATAGGAGCTGCAGGAAAGACAACATTTTTCCATATCATAAAGCTCATTCCAATGAAATGGTGAATTGAGAATAGTCATAAAATCACTAACGTGCTCTCATGTTTAGAAGGGATGACTAAGGGAGGTATAAATGCATAGCCCTGTCTCTGGTAGTAGTATCTGTTGAAGTAAACCTCTGACGATCCTTGGTCTCCAAAGGTTATTTCTGGGTAATTGGGCCCACGCACTTAAAAGTTTGCAATTCTGATTGCCTGTCTTATGTGCTTCCCTGGAAAAAATGTTTCATAGAACACGTCTGTATCCCAAATAGTCTCACATGCTTGTAAAATAGCCTTGTCAAACAGAAGAGGCTCATTGGCACGTTCCTCTTCAACAGCATGGGGAGAAGGCAAAATAAATCCCTGAGACATCTGTAGGTTCTTTATTTATAGGAAGAGTTTGAGAATCTTTGACTCTTTAGATTCACAACAGCTCTGGGGTTCAAATCATATTTGTGTCGCCAATATTCATCAAGCATGTTAGAATTTGGTGTGAAACAAGACCTTGAATCCAGAGTCCAAAACAGAAGAAGTAGACTTACAGGTTGCCCTCTTAGGCCTTGTGGACCCTGCGGGCCTGTGGCTCCTGCATCACCAACTTCCCCCTTTTGCAATAAATGGTAAACATGAAGTTAATTTTCTCCTGTGAGTTCATGCAATCTTATGTCATTTTCCTTAGAGAGTCTACAGTCACACTTTTCAGGTCCTACTGGCATCCCCATATAGTCCAAGGTAAGTATCTTCCTCTGGACCTTGTTACATACAGATAATAACAAATATAGCAGAGATTTGGGCACTGAAAATTAGCAAAACCAGGTATGAAGCACCAGGAACAGAATTTCATATTATTCTGGCTTTTCTAGGTGTGAATGTGAGCTTTATTTGTACTGAATTCATACATTTATCTTTTTATTGATATGTCTTTGCCTACTGATATAGGTGGCCATCTATCCATGCATTTTCTATATGTCAGTCTATATGTCTTTCTTTCTCCGTATCCATCCATCCACTTATAAGGTAATGGCCAGTCAATACCACCAACAACCATATCAGAAACTTCTGCTGGAAACAATCACATAAGGAGAGATTCATATAAGAAAACCCAAGCTGCAATCAAATGAGATGTGTTCTCTGACATTCACCTTCATTCCTGTTGGTCCAGCTTTTCCTTTGGAACCAATTGGCCCTGGAGGCCCAGGAACCCCCTGCAATAAGATCAGGACTAAAATCACCTCGAGGGCCACAGAGTTAACTATCTGACTCTTGTTATTATTGAAATGGTCTGGGACTGGTAATATACTCACAAATCACCTTTAATGTTTTATACAATTAATTGTATCTTTCAACAGACAAAATGCTTCCTATGCACATTTAACCTCTGGGCTGGGGAGGGCGGCGAGGGAGCGGGGAGGAAGAGGGAGGCATTCTATGCGAGAGGCCACATCTGCCAAGTACTGAGCACTGGAGCAATGATCTGGCTACTAGGGGGAAAAACGTCATTTGACTAGGAGATCGAGAAGACAAACACCTGGACTTTCACCCACTCCAAACAGAAAATATTATCAAATGAAAATGAAGGCAATACAGTTGGTTTATAGGGCGTTAGACTCTTCCTGATAGGGAGAGTAAGAACAGAACTAGGACATAGGCCATCCTGGAGCTGCTATTATGAATCTCCAGATCGAGATGCTTATCCCTAACTTAAATCACGCTGCTCAGGCTTTAAGCTATATCAGATGCTCCCATCATTAGGAGGCCACTCCTGATCATCTGTCTCAATGAGATCTGACCCTTCTATGAACCACTGGGATCCTGGGTCAGGAGTAGAAGGGGCACCAGAAGGAACCAAGCTGGGAGCCAGTTTGGCCACTTCCTATCCAGATGACAAATCATTTTTAAACCCTTTGAGCCTCGGTCTCCTCATCTATAAAATTGGGATGGTAATGCTTCCTTTTATGTTTATGAGCAGTAAATTAGTCTTGTATACCCCTTTTATAGTTCTATTTTTTCTCGCACCAAAGGTAAGCCACCATCAGCTTGTGTTAAACACCCTTGGGGCTCCGGCCCAATCTCATCGATCACTATATTCCCACAATGCACCTACAGTAGAAGGGGGTACACCCAGTGATCAAATTAGCTATTGCTAGAAACCCCTGATACCCACCAATCCCAGAGCAAACAGTGTAGCTTTATGTTATTAGTCCAGAACACTCAGGCCATTGTTAATGAGCAGCTCTACTATAGCTTTTAGTTTTTCCAACCTACCTCAGCACCCGGTAAGCCTCTTTGTCCAGAATTTCCTGGTGGTCCTTGCCTTCCTCTCAGCCCCTAGTCCAAAGATGAAATTAAAGTTCAACCAATGTTTATGGAGCTATTTATTTCCCACGTAACCACAAAGTCACCTTGGTCAATGATGGGAGCATAAATCAGGGTGCCCTGACCCACTGCTATCATGTTTATCACACACTACTCAGCAGCATCTGAAAGGGAGCACCCCAGGCTCACTCCATAGGAAGCACCGGCTGTGAGCCTTCAGCATCTATACCTGTAACCACCTCTGCAGTTGAATCTGATGAGCCCTAAAATTTCAGAACATTGCTTTTATATTTTCATATGCCCAACTAATTTTAAATCCTGAAAGGGGAATGATAGGGGCTGTTAAGATACTGATCTCCTTTGGAAATTCAACCTTTGCTTTATAGATACAAGGGCTGAGGACCAGAGGGCACATTTTGATTTTATCAAGAACCAACAGGCCTGTCCTCAATAGTACAATAGCCTAACCTCACCGGGCACATTGCTGGGGAGGTACCATTTTCTCCCCAATCCATTTAACTTTACTGATTTCAACACTAATCTTTCTCCAGCTTTTCTGAGACATGCTTTCCTATTAGAAGCATGGATCGTGGATTCTATACTCCTGCGTGAGGCATTGTAATCACCTATTTAAATGGAACATTATCCCCACATCCCAGTGGGAAGTGAAATTAAGTAGAGGTTTTATTGATTATCTTGCTCATGGTTCACAACACAGCTTGTTCCCTTTGACTCAGCAGTATGATAAAGTGAATATAAAAGAGAAAGCCAGGATGCCACAGTGGTGGGGGGTCCAAATTTGAATTAAGCCAGTGATCAAAAGAAAGGCAAAATCCATCTCTCAGTTGTTTCCCTCTATGTTCAGACACTATTTTCTATCATAAAATAAATACAATCTCTAATTACACTTTGATCACCCAGTTCGTTCTTTTGTACCTTTGTCAAGTCAAAAAACAACAGAAACCTTTCAAAATTATTGCCTGACACTCATAGAATTTTTAAAGTTATGGAGAATGGTTCAATGTGTTAGCAAGAGATGTTGTTTTGAAGTTCTTCCATTTGATACTTGGGAACAATTTGGCCTTTAAAAGAAAGATGTAGGACATGTTCCAGAAGGATTTACAGAATGACAGATTTGGGTTATGCTTAGAAGACTCCAAAAGAACTGGTTGGAAGTTCACATTTCCAGTTATCACTGAATAGTTTACAACACCCCACTTGAGGGCAAGACCCTTCCTTGCCTTAATGTTCTGAATATCCCATGCCTATTAGCAAATTGCCCTATGTATAACAGATACTCAATAAACACTTTGCTGATTTTTCATGCCAAATTTGAGTACTTTGAATACACAGCTTCAGAGGCAGTAATTAAGAGCATAGATTTTATAACTAACCTGCCTGAGTTTGAATCCCAACTTTATCATTCACTAGTTGTGTGAGATTGGCCAATTTACCTAACTTCTCCATCCCCCCTCCATTTCTCTCTGTAAAATAGGGATAATAACCCTCCATTGAAGGATTAAATAGGTTAATACAAGTGTTTAGGACCATATTTAAGACATAATAAGAACTCAGTAAATATTAGCTATTGGAGTTTAACCTGCCCAGGAGAGAAACTATACAATTTGCTTTGGAAGGCCCAGAAAAGAGATATCCAAGGCCATTCTGATATATGTTAAATCCCTATCCAAGAATCTAAGTGATAATTTCAAACAAATAACTTTAGCACTAAAAACAAGTTCACTGATACAACCTGTGAGCCTGGGTATCCAAGCTCTCCGTGGTAACCCCGTTCACCGGATTCTCCACGCACACCCTGTCAAAATAAGCAAAATTTAGTGAGTTCACCAGGCACCATTAGTGTTCCTATTGAAGGCAACCAGCCTTTCCTGCAAGATGTCACTTGAGAGCCACAAGAGAAAGACAAAAAAGATTTTGATTGTCTGTGCTCTGTTCTCTTGGGATTGGAGAGGATATGGAGAGAGGGGGCTCCACTTATGTTGGAAAACCAGATTCTTACTGTCTTTCCCAGTCTTTGCATGTCTCCTTCCGATATCTTAGCTGGTGATAGAAGCAAAAATACTTTGTTTAAATAACCCAAGCTCTCATTTAACTTAATAACAGGTCCCTAAAAGCCCATCCATTCCTTTTAAGGGATATGGGCTAAATGCTCGCTGGTGTTAAGGACCCTTAGCCCATGTGAAGAAACTCAGAAGGTTGAACACAGTGACAAGCATGACATTCTGGGCCAAGACACATAAAGCACATAGAGAAATGGCAGAAAACTGGCTTTTTAAAAAGATTTTATTTATTTGAGAGAGAGAGAGAGAAGGAACAGGTGGAGGGGCAGAAGGGGAGGGAGAAGCAGACTCCCTGCTGAACAGGGAACCTGATGTGGGGCTGGATCCTGGGACTCCGGGATCATGACCTGAGCCAAAGGTAGATGCGCAACTGACTGAGCTCCCCCCAGGTGCCCCAGAAAACTGGCTTTAAAATCCTACAGATTTGGGGCGCCTGGGTGGCTCAGTCCTGGGATCGAGCCACCATCGGGCTCCCTGCTCAGTGGAGAGCCTGTTTCTCCCTTTGCCCCTCATCCCACTCATGCTCTCTCTCTCTCAAATAATAAATAAATAAAATCTTAAAAAAAAAAAAACCCTGCAGATTCTTACAGCATTAAGCTGGCTCTCTAGGCAAAGGGTGAGCTGTTTACACGATTCATCTAAGAACAGATTTAATTTCTCCCTCAAATTAATATTTTCACTTTTACAGAGAAGACACATTTTCTAAGATTGAAGATAAATCCCATTTTGTGAATTATTCTGCCTTCTTTTTCATGTTCATGTGTTGGGAAGATTACTATTTATTCATAGATTTGCAAAGAGAAAAAATCTTAAACTCAGAATTAATCACTATGTGGATCAATTCCTCATGCTTCTTAAGTTTTTAAAACTATTCAGGTAAATGGGAAGCACTTCTCTTAATCATTACTGCTATATTATTCTGCTCTTTATCAGTTGATTTCTAGATTTATAAACATAACTAAGTTTTATTTTTTATTTTTTAAATTCAATTAGCCAAAATATAGCACATTATTAGTTTCAGATGTAGAGTTCAAAAATTCATCAGTTGCATATAACACTCAGTGTTCATCATATCACATGCCCTCCTTAATGCCCATCATCCAATTACCACCCCCAGCCAACTCCCCTCCAGCAACCCTCACTTTGTATGTTTTAAAAGACATGTAGCTAGAAATTTTGAAATAGGTTGTGAAATGTTTGCACATAACATTACTGACATTCACAGTGCAACATTCTGAAAACAGTTTGGCTCTATGGAGCTAAGTTCAGACTCTTTTATTATACCTCCATGTCTGTACATTTATATTAAGGAAATCATTTCAGCAAAGCAAAAGCAGGAACAAAACAAAAACCCTGTAATACAGTTTTTCTTTACATCGCTGACCATGATATCTAATATAATAGAAATTACCCAAATGCTTAACATACGAATTGTTTAGCAAATCATTGTTCTTCTACAGAGTATGCTGTAATATATTAAAATGATAATAGGAAGATTTGGAAACAGAATAGCAGACATAAAATAGTATACCCATTATAATAACTCTTTATTATCTATCTAGTACCGGAAACACACAAACATGAAAATAATTGCTGGAGGCTAGTGGGCTTACGGACACATAAAAAAAGAATGATGTTCTTAATTTTATCATAATTAACAAGTTAAAGTTTTCCCTTATTACCAAAAAAGCTCTGCATTGATTTGTTTGCCATAATACAATGTTTTCCATTTAAAAAATCTTCTTTAGAATTCCAATTTAATATGCATCGTGTAGATGCCAGCATATCTAATTTTATAGACAGTAATGGGCCATATTTTCCCCACGTCCAAGGGATGCTGTAATTTGGAATTCAGCACCTCTGTAAACTATACTCTTCCGATTGTACTTGCTCATCTTTAGCAAGTTACAGCCTCAAAAACATAAATGCATCTATACGACCAATGTTCCAACACTGGGTTAACTAGCAAACTATTGACATGTTGGATAAGCCCACTTCACTGTGGAGTCTGCAAATAGTTAGGATTTTATCTCTTATTTTAAAAAATCAAAGCTTGAATAGGAAAAAGGGCAAACAATGACAGGGATTCATCAAGATTACAATGTGCTAAATGGAGAGGCTTCCTATGAAAGGCAGCAGTTTGCACACATTTTTCTCTGCTCCCAAAATGAGAGGTCGCAGTTCTACAGTTTTTCTCGAGAAGACAACAGTGCAGAGGCCCAGAGAACAATCGGTCTGAATTAGAGCAGGAGGACAGAGGGCCCAGGAAGGAGAAATCCAAGAGAAATAAACCCGACGTGTTTGAATATATTGGGAAGTTATCAGTTTTCTCAGAGCTTTATAATTAACTGGTAATAGGCACATAGAACACAAAGCAAATAAGAAGAGAGGGTGCCTCAAGGGAAACAAAAGTTACATAGCTGCAAATAATATTTGCCTAGTCATCACATGAACAATCAACTGACTTGACCGAAAGTGGAGAAACTAAGTGTATCTCAAGGATGAGCTGGAGGTAAGTGTATGGAGAAGGAGATGGACAGGTTATGGAAAATCTTTATCCCACAGAGTCAGGAATCAAGAGAAAAACATCCCAAACTGAAAACCAGGAAACACCAAAGTAAGCATGCTGTTTAGAAAAACAGCAATAATACCAGAAGGAATAGCCCACAGAGATGAAAGTAAGTGCTCCCGAAGAGCTGGAAAGAATGGACAGGGATATATTTTTCACTATAAGCTTAATGAATGCAGTTTGACTTTCAATGTGAGCACAGGCTTCACTCTGATTTAAATTAAATTTAAAAAAGAATAACACAGGAGATGGGGTCACATAGGGAAACAAAAATAACCATGACCCAACTGAGCAGAGAACCCACTGTGAACTGAATGGATATTTAGATAAACTACACGTAGCATCACAAAAGAATTAAATAATTCAAGAGCAGGAAATTCCTTCCATTGCCTAGAGCCACTTAATTATCCAAAACTTAGCCAATTTCTTTCTGCCTTGTGGGGATAAAAACAGTAGGATGAAATGATAGTTCAAGACATTATGTATTTCACAAGTTTTAAAACCAAATTAATAGTACAAGAGAATATCTATTTAAGAATTTATTTCAGGGCACCTGGATTGCTCAGTCATTTAAGTGTCTGCCTTCGGCTCATGTCATGATCTCAGGGTCCTGGGATGGAGCCCCACATCAGGCTCCCTGCTCACCAGGGAGCCTGCTTCTCCCTCTCCCTCTGTGTTCTCTCTCTCTCCCACTCTCACTCTTTCTCTCTCAAATAAATAAATAAATCTTTTTTAAAAAAAGAATTTATGTCAAATCCTAAACATTTTGTGAGAAATAATATTTTACTTGGTGTCAACAAAACTTGTTTGGATTTTTGAGACTTGGAATTTCTCAATATCCATAGTTTTCTAACCTGTTTGGTCTGAAGACTAGAGGTTCCATCTTCTTTTGTACCTAGGAGGTCAGAAGTCATTGCCCAACACACACACACACACACACACACACACACACACACACACACAAGCTCAGAGTTGACATAAATCAATCTTTGACTTTTCCTCCATCTCTAAATCATGAGAATGCTAGAAAAAAATACCAGCAGAGCATGACCACACTGTGATGGAGGGAAGTCTACATAATAAATTTATTTTGTGAAAAAATTTCCAAGAGCATCCTGATCTTTGTATTTGAATCCTGTCTCCACTGATTATTAGCCATGTGGTCTCTGACAAGTTTTGCTAAATCTATATCTTCTCTCTTATCTGTAAAAGGTAACCAATTTTGCTCCTAACTCCTGGGGTTGTAGAAGGGTTACTTGAGGTGTTAGAAATAAAGGTGTAGCACAGCGGCTGGTGCTAGATAATTGCTTAGTAAAATACAGTTCCCCGGCAGAGATGGCCACTATCCCACCCTCAAATCACATCCTTCCCATTTGGATAAATGCAAAAGCTCAATCTTTTTTCATCATGTAGGGACTATGAGATCCCCTGGAGCACCAATAGGAAGTCCCAAGTCTTTAAATGGAAAAATCATTATTTCAGAGGTAAAACCATTCACTAAGGTATTATTAGCTTTTTTGCAACCTAAATGAAAGATTATACTAGGTTGGAGGGGAAGCAGAGAACCATATAAACTTTTTCTTCTTCATGGAAAAGGTCTCAATGAAAACTTCTCAGAGATCTTCCTGCCACCTCAGACAGCCCAACCAGAACTCCCCTGGACCTCAGAGAGAACTATTTAAAGTAGCCATATCTGTGGAATAAGAAGCAAGTCTTTCCAGAAAACACTGACCTTCAGCCCTGGCACACCTCGTCTTCCTCTTGACCCCTATGAATAGAAGGGAAGCAAAGACCTTAGAGAAGGAAACAAGCCAACTTTCCCCACAGCTGACCTCTCTCCTCCACAAAAGCAGGTGAAATACAACCCATGAGTGATTGTACTAACCTGAGGGCCAACATTTCCAGGTTCCCCCTGAGGTCCATCGAAACTAGAACGTCCCTGAAAAGGAAGAAGTAAAGGGAATATGAATTTAGATGTCTACATCCTTCTGGATTTGTTCTTCTGACATGAGCTCTCCAATACAGAAGCCACTAGCCACAGGTGGCTATCAATTTTAAATTCATTAAAATTAAATTAAATTAAAAATATAGTTTCTCAGTTATACTATCCCCATTTCAAGTGTCCAGTAACTCCACATGGCTAGTGGCTACCATATTAGACAGCACAGATATAGGATATTGGATCTCAGAAAGTTCTATTGGTCAGTACTTCTCTAGAAGCAAAAGGATTAATTCTGGTGTTTTAAAATAGCCATGTTGCAGGCACCTTTTCCCAAAGATTGTTCATGTAACAACTCTTCAGGGTTCCTCATGCTGGGACAGTAGTCAGACATATTCTCCAATAACCTGTGCTTAATATTTGAAAAATATTGGTACTTCCCTTTCTACCCACCATATAGGATGCAGAGTAGCAGACAGAAACAGAACGCAGAAGAGCAAGTCTCTGCACGTGCAGACTGATCAATATAGACAGATGATGACAGAGGAAGAAGTTACACATAGTCAGGATGAGGAAACCCTCTAGTGCTTTCACTTCTTTAGGGTCAGAAATGAGAAGAGGAGTGATGTCCAGAGAAAATGAGTCCATCTTTCAGGAGAAATGGAAACCACCTTGGATCCCAAGTAGGGATATTTTAGATACTCAGTAAAGTCGCATGCTAACTCAGTAAGAACACATAAACAGGGAAAGAATGTGAAATACAGAAATAAAAACATTTGTGCAAAGCTGTTCTTCCAACCGTTATTTATAATAGATTAAATTCTGAAACAATATAAATATCCCACAATATGAGGGAAGTGTTGATAAAATTATGGTAGAAACACTTACTGAAATAGTATGCAACCATTAAAAATTATGTTTCTCAAAAAGCTTATGAAGGAGAAAAAATGTGTCATTACATTCTTTTCAAGTATGTTAAATTCTCTGAAAGAATAATTTATCCCAAATATGGAGAAAGACAAAATGATGTTTCCTCATTTCTTTATACTGTATGCAACACGTTTTAATAACCCCGGGGGATCCTTATCTGACTTTCTCAGGGAGAGTAGCTTTGCCATCACCAAGTTAGGAAAGTTTGGTAAACTGATGTTTTTCTTGGCTACCAGAACTATTAATTTTTTCTCTACATTTTACTTTTCTGTATTCCAAATATCTGTAGTGTTACCTTTTTTTAAGATTTATTTATTTATTTGAGAGAGAGAAATGAGGGGCAGAGGGAGAAAGAGAATCCTGGAGCAGACTCCCCACTGAGTTCGGAGCCCGACACGGGGCTGGATCCCAAGACCCCGAGATCGTGGCCTGAGCCGAAATCAAGAGTCCGACGCTTAACCGACTGAGCCACCCAGGTGCCCCAGTAGTGTTACTTTTATAATGGGAATTTTTTATAGATATATAGTAGGCTGTATGAGAGAGGAGGCTTCAGACAAGGCACTCTCATGATTGGTCTAGATATAAAAAAGATTCTTTCTTAAAATGCTTATCATTTTCTCATTTCAAAAGTAGACAGTTTTTTGCAGCCAGCATAGCAAAGGAATCATTTTGGCAGATGTTGGAATCATTGGGTAAAAGACTGTTGGGGAAACAAGAAATTTACAGGTTCGGAGTATCATTGCCAGATTACTTGATCATTACAAGGAGGGAAAAAGTATATTTACAATGGATAAGTCTGGCGAACCTCATCTTCATCAAGTGACCAAATTAATCTACCAGTAATTAGACAGCCAGGCACAGTGTCCCTCCTGGTGACTAAGAAGGGTACTGCCTAGGGATGTCAGGGTGGCTCAGTCCGTTAAGCGTCTGCCTTCCGCGCGGGTCATGAGCCCAGGGTCCTAGGATCGAGCCCCCCATCGGGCTCCCTGTTCAACAGGGAGTCCGCTTCTCCCTCTCCCTCTGCCCCTCCCCCTGCTTGTGCTCTCCCTCTCTCTCTCTCCCTCTCGCTCTTGCTCTCGCTCTCTGGCAAATCAATCAATCAATCAATCAATCTTAAAAAAAAAAAAAAAAGAAAGGTACCACCTTCCTTAATCTGCCAAAAACGCTTAACCTGAATCTAGTCATGAGGAAACAATCAGACAAATCCTAATTGGGGGATGTTTAGCAAAATAACTGGTCAGAAATGTCAATGTCATTTGACAAACAAATAACTGGACAACAGCTGTGATTGAAGAATACAACTGAGGCAAGACAACTAAATATGCCACGTAGTCCTTGATTGGGTCTCAGAACAACAACAATAAACATAGACATGAAGGGCATCATTGGGGCAAGTGTGGAAATCTTAATATTAGACTGCATATTAGAAAATAATTTTGTGCCATATTTAATTTTTTTGAGTGTGATGACTGTATTATGTTTATATAAGAGAATGTACTTGTTCTTAAAAGATACTTGTTGAATATTTGGAAGAGAAATGTTGTAAGACCTTCAATTAACCCTTGATTAATTAAATAATTAACTAATCAAATGGCTCAGCAAAATATTTCAAATATTACCTATGTATTTGTATAGAGAGACATAAAGTAAATATGGCTAAATGCTAACAATTGGTGTTCACTATGCTGTTCTTGCAACTACAACTTTTTCTGTAGATTTAAAATTTTTCAAAATGAAAAGTCGGGGTAAGAAATAATACAAGTTCATCATAGAATATTTCAACAATTCAGAGAATAAGGTTAAGAAAAAAATGCGTAAGTTCTGGGTGTTTATCCTTCCAGAATAGATAGATATAGCTACATTCTATCAATTTGGACTCTTGCTGAATACAGGGTTTTGTATTCCCAGTTAATATTACATCATGAATGTTTTCCTTGTTATGAAATAGTCTTCTAAACTATTTTTCATGGCTTAGTAATATCTGATCGTGTGCCATTGTTTATATAAACAATCCCTTATCATCGGACATTCAAGCAGTGTAGTGATTTAAAATCTAATAATCTAATCTCCATCCTTGGAGCTAAATTTTTGTGTTGGTCCCTGATTAGCTTCGAGATAAATTTCTAGAATGGGAAAGACTGGATCAAAGAACATACGCACCTTAATCCGTGGCAGACACAGTTGGGGGCTACACAATTCTCTTGCCCCTTTCTTTCTTGCTAAGAAAATCTGTTTCATTTGGGACACCACGCCCAGCTCCAAGGGATAAATTCTGACAGGTCTGAACCAGTCACGGAAATCTCATTCCCTCTGTCAGAAACTTGCTTCTCTGGGTCTCTTAAAATGAGGCAAGGGCAGGTGGGGAGCACAGGAGCCAGTCAATGAGCCAAATGAGCCAAGAAGAGAATATTGCTGGCAGTGCCCTGATGAAAGGAAAGCGCCTTTCTTTCTGGCATTTTATGTAAAAATTAAGACAAAATGCTTGGGCTGCTAAGCCCAGGGACCACACTGAGGATGGCACCGTGGAAGAAAGGGGCTGAGTCCCTGATGACATCCCTGGCTTTTGATGACATCATTGAGCTAGTGTACCAAACCAGAAATCACCTTTCCCTGGATTATCAAAAACATGTTTATTAGCTAAACACTGCCAGTCAGGCTTTGTCACTCATATATTAAAGTAAAAAATTGTATATTAAAATATATAAACCCATGTTTATTAAAACATATAAAAAACAAACAGCAGTCCTAGCTGATGTATGTTGCCAGATTGCCTTCCAAAAGGGTTGTATTGGTTTTCCTTCTCAGAAGTGGAAAAGCATGACGGGTTTTCCATCCCTTCCCCCATACTGGGTGTACAATAAAGTTTCTGTTTCACTTAAAAGACTGCTTCGGGACGCCTGGGTGGCTCAGTCGTTAAGTGTCTGCCTTTGGCTCAGGTCATGATCCCAGGGTCCTGGGATCGAGCCCCACATCGGGCTTCCTGCTCAGCAGGGAGCCTGTTTCTCCCTCTCCTTCTGCTCCCCCTGCTGGTGTTCTCTCTCTCTCTGTGTATCAAATAAATAAATAAAAAATAAAAAAATAAAAGACTGCTTCATTTGGGGGACTGTCTCCATCCAAATTGCAACATAGAATCTGCTCTTTGGTCCAACTCAGAAACAAATACAGGTATCCTCCCTCTTTAAAAGTATGTGTTCATACTTTTTTCAAAAATATTTGAATTTCAAAAGAAATTCAAGGAGGATTTTCACTTTTACAGAAAAGGGCGAAAAGTGAAAACAGCACTCAGCATGTTTTGCCACCGAGGCTTACAAAGGCAGCGCGCCCTCCAAACAGTGAGAGGCCCCGCCAAGCCACGCTCGCTCCCTCCCAGGGGACCACACTCAGCATCATCTCAGCATCCAGCCGCCATAGCTTTGAACTCTGAGCATCCGTGCATCTCAATTTATTTTGTGCATCCCTTATGAAGATGTGTCCTAAGGTATCAGGAAAGCCAAAGAGAGGTTATTTTTGGGGTCTGGGAACACTTAAAAATATTTCTGTAGAAATTAATGGTAATTGCTTCTTCGCTTACTCCATTTCTGTTTATGATTGGTTTCGTAGGAACGCTCTGCTTGTGCTTCGAGATAGCCAAGGAAACCTGTACCGAGGAAAGACTGCCCCCTTGAGGTTTATCTTCTAATGGCACTTAACAGGCTAGAATTTCAGGTTCCGCAGCCGCAGGCTTATGTAATCGGTGAGAGTGACTTTTATTACCCAAGTCTATTCAGAGAATACTAAGCACCCTTCTTTGAGCTCAGCATGGGAGTAGAAACCACGTAGAACACAAGTGCAGTATAACGTGGCACCACTTCAGAGGGTCACAATTTTGGTTTGCACACACAATTCAGGGATCTGCTGTTCCAAGTTAACCCTTAGCTATAAAGTCAGCAATGGAGACAGACCTCTGAAAACTGTGAGCAGGACGTTCTCCCCATCGCTGTGATGCACACAGTACTGGACAGTTTGTCTAGAGGCCAAAGTTCTTTCCTAGCTGTAAAACCACGAGCAAACCATGGAAACAAAGCTCAACTCATATACCTTCCTTCCCATGACAACCATTAACTCATGGAAACTCTGAAATGGTTTCTCTAACCTTCCCACCTTGCAGATGAGGAAACCAGGGCCCAGACGGGTTAAGAACTGCCCTGCTGTTCTCTTAGCTCAATCTCATAACTGATTAAGTAGCGATTCACAGGAGTCTCTGATCTCAACTCACCCAAGAGAACCCTCTCAATGGATTTTGTCCAAAATAACTGTAATTAACAACACGATGAGAAATTCTTGCAGTAAGGAGTGACAGCTTTCTGGCATAGCTACATAATACTGATCCTGTTACAAACTGGATTTTACTCAGGTTCTGGACATATATAAAATGGATGTGAATGAGTCACAACTTAGGGAAGAGAATCAACATCCTAAAGTTTTGTCAAAGGAGGCAAACTGGAGTCCAAAGCAAATAGAGGTTGTAAAAATTTTGCTGTGCAGACCCTGTTTCTGGAAATTGGGAATGATGAGATGTAAGGACTGAGACACTTGGGTTACTTTAGTCCCATTTTTCAGTCGTGCATTTTAATGACTAGGACATAAAACATCTAAATATGGCTTCCAGCCAGTTAGCAGCATCTGCGAAGTTAACAAGCCTTCCACCTTTGGTGAGATCTTCTGTCATGACACTTCCAATCTTCCAAGCTAAACAAGGATCTTATCTTTAAAAATGGTTAGTACTCGATTCACATCAATCAACATTGGCAGTGGTGGAAAGCAAGTCAGCGGTGTAATGGCCTGACTGCTTTTAAATCAAGACATCATTATGAAACTGGAGAATTTTTAAACTGAAAAGATCTTAGGCATCACTGAGCCTGATGCTTTCATTTTGGAGATGAAGAAACCAAGGATAAAGGAGACTAAGTAATTTGTGTTACTAGTGCTGTGGGAAATGAGATTTTTTTCAGGAAAAAAGGAATGACTAGACAAGAATGCAAGGACGAGGCTCTAAGTGGAGATTAGCATTCAGAGCTCCTGTCTCCACGGGCAGTGGAGTCCCACAGGTTTGCTCTCTATGCTGATCCAGTCGGAACGCTCAAGCCTTCTTCACCAGCTACATCTTTCCCACATGTACCAGCATCCCCAAACAAACAGAGACCATCTTACCCAATGTCCACGCCTTCCTTTTTCTCCCTTAGGGCCTTGGATGTAACTATCTGCTCCAGGATCTCCCTGAGAAAAGAAAAGGTTGCTTACCTCAAATGGATGGGAAAGATAGGAAAAGAAATTAGAGGAAATATGATTTTTTTAAAGGCACCAAAGTAGACTTTTTAATTGTCTGGGCCTGCTCAGAAATCCCGAATACCCAATGCAATTAAAGTTGTGAACTCTTTAAGAACCCAAATGTTCTATAAGATGGGTCTTCTCACAAATCTCTTATTTGTTGCAAGGCTAAAATAGGCTGAACAGATGTCTCATGATGAATAATTAATTGCTGTCTTTGTGTCTAAGCAAACTGTTTATAAGTTCCTGGATTAAAACAGAATCCTTCAACCAGCACTTACAGGGTCTCCCCTTAACCCAGGCTCTCCGTGCTCTCCAGGAGGTCCAGGTGGTCCTGTCAAGCCCTTAAATCACAGGAAAAAAAACATGTGTCACTTTAAAAGATCCTTTATTGCCTAAAGGAAAGAGAACATTAAGAGGGAAAATGAGAATCACATTAAAAGACCAATTTAGTACTTGAACTTTAAAGCATTTGCAGCTAAATAGGTGAGGTTGCGATGCAGAAAAGAGCATACTTTTTATTGGAAGTCTGTGATATATGTGTCCCTAGGTGGGCATTACCTCACTAAACCCTTACAACTCAAGAATTCCATATTGCATGCAAGTAAGCTAAGGCTCAGGGAAGTTGGACCCACCTCTCCCTACTACCAAGTCCCTGATCTTTCCACTTCTCCCTCATACTTCTACACAGAAACACACATAAGAAGAAGGTTTCCCTACCACAGACATGGGCAGCACTGACACAGCAAGATCTCATGACAAAGGGGCAAAAAGAGAGAAGAATATTTCTGGAGCTCCTACTATAGAAAGGGAACCAGTGAGGTGAAGCAACTTGCCATAAGACTATGACATGATAAGCAAATGGTTGCCTCTCTTACAACCTGCTGTTAATGGTACCCCCTCTGTGTAGTAGTTCCTGCAGAGTAGGGAAGAGCCCCCACCCCAGGAACCTTCCTCAAATTGTGTTATGTGCCTGGTTCTAGACGGTATATGCCACATTCTGAGCATAATGAAGTGGGACCCATCTCTGAGATCTGGTTCTCAGACACAATGGGAATGGAATGTTCTCTAGGCTCTAAAAAAAAAAATGCTAATTCTTTTTTTTTTTTTAAGATTTTATTTATTTATTTGACAGAGAGAGAGAGACAGCGAGAGAGGGAACACAAGCAGGGGGAGTGGAGGAGGGAGAAGCAGGCCTCCCACCGAGCAGGGAGCCCGATGCGGGGCTCGATCCCAGGACCCCGGGATCATGACCTGAGCCGAAGGCAGACGCTTAACAACTGAGCCACCCAGGCGCCCCATGCTACTTCTTATTATTACTTATAACTCCACCTTACGTCTCTCCTCGCCTGATATAATGATAAAAGGGAGTTGCTTAATACTAAATTCCAACCCTGCTATCCAATTTACTAGCTAGGCAAATTTCTTTGACTTCTCTAAGATTCAATTTTTTTATTTGTGAAACAGATAAACCCATTTTATCAGGCTATTATGGAAATTAAATGGAATAATAAATTAAAATGCTGAGTACAGAGCCTGGTATTTGGTTCTTATTATGATGTGCCCAACTTTCTAAGTGTTTTTGCTAGATACGCTCTACGAGTAAGAAGCCCTTAACATGCGTTTATTGAATTTAACTAAATTAGATGGAAACTGAAGGCTCTCCGGTCTTGAAAGAAGTGTAGTGTCCCCCCACCTTCTCCAAAATCTAATCTCCAAATTGCAGCTTATCAATTAAACCTACCCCAATAAAGAACCCTTTCTTGTGACTCCTTGTTTTACTTATCAGGAAATCAATCCACACCTTGGGGTAAAAGCATTACCCTAATTCCATAAGGGGCACACAAAAACATAACCCCACCCCTTACCTAATCCAGTCAATCAACAGAAGCTGATTATAACAGTTCTGAGATGGATCCCTCTGGCTGGATTCCATAATTGCTTAATAATATCTGCCTTGGGCACAGGAAGGCAGAGCTGTGGTACATGCACCAGGCATCAGCCTTTCCTTACATAGAAATATAATATGGGAAGGATGTAGAGAAGGGAGAGAGCACTACAGACTATGATGAAGGAGGGTATCCTGAGGGGGGAAGAGAGGAGCTGGAAATCAGAGAGAAATTGATATTCAAATAAACACTAGAGATGGAAGCAGGGAAAAGCCACTCGAGGATGGGGTACCTAACATGAGCTAAGACACAGAGGTGGGCATGCACAAGGAATTCTTAGGGGACAATGAGTCGTACAATCTGACTGGAAAGGACACTTTTGGACTGACAGTAGTGAAGGAATGTGGCTGAGAGGGCTGCAGTGTGAGACTGAATTGGATGTGGCTGAGAGGGCTGCGGTGTGAGACTGAATCACTGGCGACAGGGAGCTTTGCAAAGCCCGTGAGGTAGGGAATGGTGATTACTGTTCCAAAGGCTAAGGAAGCTGGTTTCCATCACTCATTTCACTAGCAGCACAGGCGGGTCTTCACTAAAGTTTCCAAATAGCTAATATTTATTGCCCCTTAACTCCCAATCTAGAACTTAAACCACTAGAGGATTATTCCCCAGAACTTAAAAATAAACTGCCAAGCTCAGTTTACGCAATAGAAATATAAGAGAAGAATATCCTCACTTTCTACACACATACCCGATTTCCCCTATTTCCTTTTTCTCCAGATGACCCCGGGGCTCCACGATTACCCTAGAAAAAGAAAAAGAAATATACAAAGAAGTTTTGTACATCAAGTCACACCAGAAACTTTTTTCACGTAGTTTTACATTCTAGCCAAGAGCAGACAGTTTCTTTACCATCTGACTTGTATGTGACAGAGTAGATGCCCTGAACAATCCTTCCTTTGAAAAACAGTATAAAATTCCAGATAGCAAAGTTTAAGATACTCCACATACATTCGTGAGCTGATAAAGAACAAGAGAAATCCTTTGAGTTCAGAGTAAAGAGAGGGCGCCTGGGTGGCTCAGGTCATGATCCTCGAGTCCCAGGATCGAGTCCCACATCGGGCTCCCTGCTCAGCGGGGAGTCTGCTTCTCCCTCTGACCCTCTTCCCTCTCGTGCTCTCTCTCATTCTCTCTCTCTCAAATAAATAAGTAAAATCTTTAAAAAAAACAAACAAAACAAAACATAGTAAAGAGAAAGAAGAAATCCAGAGAAGTAATAGCTATTGACTGTCCTCAGGACTTCTGATCACTCCGTGAATGCAATGTGAAAAACCAAATCTCATCATTTATTTTGAAGTGATCTCAGGAGGACATGCCACCAAGTATGTGGCAGAAACAACCTCAACACAGGCCTTAATGACTTCTCACAGATGAAGTTCATTTAAAAATGAATTTAAATCAAAAGTCACAAAAAAGGGAAAAAAGGGAAAAAAGAAAGAAAAGAAAGAAAAATTTTTAAAAAGGAAAAGGAAAAAAGAGAAAAAAGAAAATCAAATCAAATCAATCAATCAATCAAAAGTCACAACACACATGAGGGAGACACCATGAGGGAGAAGCCAGCAGAAAAAAACAGGCAACAAAATCAGATTTGTAATGACTACAGCTATTGGAATGATCATATGCAGAATATAAAATGAGTATATTTCATACATTTAAATAGGTTTTATAAAAAGAATGAGTAAAATAATATGCAGCTGTTAAAAAAGAGACCAAGCAGAATTGAGAAAGAATCAAATAGAACTTCTTAAAGTGAAAATCAGAATAATTGAAATTAAAAATCCATTTGACAGGTTAAATGGTATATTAAACACAAAAGACATAAGATTAGTGAACTTGAAACTGGAGAAAATACTCCGAATGCAGTACAGAAAGACAAACAGAAAATTTTATGAAAGAGAGGTTAAGAGACACTGATGATAGCATAAGGTCTCACAAATTTCTAATTAGACTTCCACAAAGAAATAATAGAGAAAATGGGAAGGATAAACATTTCAAAATGAGAATTTGCTAAGGAGTTTCCAAAACTGACAGAAGGCACAAATGCTCAGATTCAAAAACCTAAAAAGCTCCAAGCAGGATAAATAAAAAGAAACTCACACCTGGACACATCATATTGAAACTGCAGAACACTAGAAAGAAAGGGAAATTTTTAAAGCAGCATATTTTTTTAAGATCGCTGACAAGAGTAACAGCAATGAGCTTGATGGATACCTTCTTAATAGCACTAATGAGAGACAGAAGACAATAGAAGCCAGAAGACTATGAAATTCCATTTTCTAAGTGCCGAAAGAAAATTATTTCCCCAAGAACTTTCTTTCAAGAAAAATGGTAAAATAAAGAGATTTTCAGAGAAACAAAAACCAAAGGAGTTTATAAACTCCATTAAAAGAACTTCTAAAACTTGTACCTGAGGCAAAAGAAACAAGATCTTTCATGTTCCTTTGAAGGCATCGGCAAAAGTGACAAATATGAGGGTAAAGCTGGATAAGCAGTGACTAAGTAAAACAATAATAATAACAATATCTAATTGATAGAATTGAACAAAAATAAATGGGAATAAGATACTGGACAATAACATGTTATTATGGGAGGCAGTTGATTAGAGCTACGTTTCTAGGGTCCTTATATTTTGAGGATAAGGGCAAATAATAGATTAACTTTAGGCACTGTTGAGTATGCATGCTAACATTTCTAGACTATTTCATGGAAAGTATAAATAGAGAGCATAAATACCAAGCTAGTAGAGGAGAAACATAGAAATGAGAAACTTTCTATACCTGTTCCCCAACCAAGCCGTCAACACCTTCATCACCAGGGCTTCCCTGTGGAACAAAGGGAGATGTAACTGTTAGAGAAAAGAGGACCAGGTGTACGTGCTTATTGCTTTGATGTTAATTTCCTTGCTAATATTTGTTTTTAGTTGGGAGAAGAATCTAGACCTTCCAAAGTGACATTTATATACTGCATTCATATATTAAGAAACAATGATCATTTTCATTCCCAAAATAGTCACTAGCGTTATACACGGTTTTTCCTGACAGTTTTAGGCTCCAGCGAAAAAGATAAGAAAAAAAAAGAAACTCAAATTTTGAGTGGATAGAAAGAGGGGCGCCTGGGTGGCTCAGTCGTTGGGCGTCAGCCTTCACTCAGGTCATGATCCCGGGGTCCTGGGATCGAGCCCCACATCGGGGTCCCTGCTCGGCGGGAAGCCTGCTTCTCCCTCTCCCACTCCCCTTGCTTGTGTTCCCTCTCTCGCTGTCTCTCTCTGTCAAGTAAATAAAAAATTTTAAAAAAAAATTAAAGAGAAAAAAGAAAGGCTTTTTTTTTTTTTTTCAACTTTTGCACTGGGAACAAGTAGTAACTCTTTCACAAGACTGAAAGAAAATTTCCCACTGGTTGTCTGCATGTTAAAGATGGTCCTCTTGTCATTGGCTTTTTTTAATTTAAAAAGACTGGCAAATATGCCTGAACTAATTTGCATAATGGAAACTCAGACGATCTCAGATTTAGGAGGACTTAAATGGGAGTGTATCCATATGTATGTATTTGGGGAGACTTACCATTAGAAAACTCCTTAAGAATAGAAAGCCTGAAGCTAACTGGATAAGAGTAAAAACTGGCAGCTGCAGAGTGACATCTCATCAAGTATTCCATTGCTTCCAACTCATAGGCCCTTTGTTTTGCCAACTATATCAGAATGACAGTTATATTTATTATAGGGGTGCCTGGGTGGCTCAGTCGGTGAAGCATCTGCCTTCAGGTAGGGTCATGATCCAAGGGTCCTGCCCTGAGTTGGGCTCCCTGCTCAGCGGGGAGTCTACTTCTCCCTCTGCCCCTCCCCCTGCTCATGCTCTCTCTCTCTCCCTCCAGCTCTCTCTCAAATAAATAAAAATAAAAATCTTTTTTAAAAAACCATATTTATTATAAAGCATCTTTTGGGGGAAAAAAAGTCCACAGTTTCACAAGCCAAATAAAATGCATATAACCATGTGTGGAATAGTTGATTTACTCCTACTATTGGTACGAGGAAATCAAGTTTCAGGCACTTTTTTGTCAGTCTGTCAGCTGTCAGTCTCAGACAGCTGTGATAGTGCCTGAAAACAAGCACACCAAACTCGCAGACTAAAATTATGTGATATATTTGCCACGGCCATAAGGGTGAATCAGTGGTACCAGGAGACATGAGTAAAGAAGCTCTATCAGCCCTTGTTGTCTTGTTCATCACTTTGTAGACACTGCCAAGGATTATGTGGGGAACAGAGTGAGTACCTACAAAAATATTTTTTGAGTGCATGAATGAGCGAATGGGTACTTTGCCTCTGAATCTGAATGTAAAGTCATTCCCTTACTGTGCCAGGTCCTTTCCTACCAGCCCTGTCCTGGCATCCATCTCCCATTTGATACTCACCTTGACGACCACACCTTAAATTCAGGACCAATGCTTCCAGAGCGTCACGTGACAAATATGGTGGCTCAATTATTATAGATAATTATACATTTTCATATATGTCCCTGCCTTAAACCATTCATTAGCATGGCAGTTTGGCTATTAACATCATCTGACATTTCCCCTTGTCAAAAGTTTTAAGTCCCACCTCGCTCAAGCAAAGGAAAAGCAAGTGGACTCAGTACTGTTTCCTAAAGAAACTGCTCTCCAGTTTAAGCAAGAGGAAGGAAGGTCACCTACCTTCTCTCCTGAAAATCCTCTTGCTCCCTAAAGTTAGGAGGAAATAAAAAAAAAAAAAAACTGAGCTTGAATAAGATTTTTAAACCTTGTTTCACTTAGGACACCATATATTCCTGAATTCCAAGAAAATGCAATTAGTAGACCAAAATGAAGATTTCTTCTCCAGTGATTATAATTGCTGGAGACATCACAGCACTCTGATTACTACCGCCTCCCTTTGCCTGTGACTTGGAAAAATTCATATCGGCAACTCCTAACGTAGTAGGGGTGAGTAGAAAATGGCAATGACCTGCCACTTATTAATAGCACAATCATATTTTTTCAAACAAAAGTGAGAATATACTGTCTAAGAAGCATGAGAAGGCTCCCAGGAACAACAGGACAAATTAATTGAAAGAGTAACTTGTTAGAATGTACAGAATATGGTTGCTATGGTCAGAAAAACCCTCTATAGGACTTGGAGATTGTAGAGAGAATTTTCTGGCCTTATTTAAGGAGAGTCTCTAATCCTGGAAGGTTAAGAGACATTTATGAAACCACTGAAAAAGAAGCCCTACCCATTATTTCTTTAGGCTTTAAAATTTCAGTATTCTCAAACCCCCTTCCAACTGCCAGTGCTCAGCAGGGTCTACTTCTCCCTCTGCCCCTCCCCCTGTTTGTGCTCTCTCTCTCTCCCTCCAGCTCTCTCTTAAATAAATAAAAATATTTTCCTGAGGGCTTTTTCTGGTACCAGAGCCTGTCCACATGCAATGCAGCTCAGAAGTGCTGGGGAATTAATACCCACTGGGAGCAGCTTGCAAATAATGCCTGATAGGATTTGGTGTATAAATACCCCAGCTCTCTGCCCCCTTGGATGGGACAACGTTAAGGTGTATGTTCAACACTGGCTCACACAGTTCCTCAGCAGGATTAGGCTCCACCTACCCACAGTGGTAATCTAATTGACGCCATACCCTTTTTAGGTCACCTTCCTTCCTTAATTTCTCTCTTGTCTTGCTAGTATTTACTGAGATCCCCTCCCAATAAACTATTTGCACTTGATTCCTTTTCTCAGGCTCTACTTCTGGGAAACCCTCAGTCTGAGAAAGAGCTAAGAAACTATGTTGAAGAAGTAAAATGTTCCTCAAACTCAAGGGATAAAACAGGGACAGCGAAAGAATTCCACAGCTGGAGGTTTACACTCACCTTAGGTCCTCTCACACCTGGGCATCCTTCCTCACCTCGGGGTCCAGGAAGGCCCTGGGGGCCTCTTTCTCCCTATGGAATAAAGACACACATGGAGACAGTCAAGCAACCATCTCCATCATCGCCCAACCGATTTAAATCAGCAACGATGACCATCAGAATGACTAAAATATGACACTGTCCTTACAACTACTTCTATATCTTCAAAGGCCTGATCAGATTACCTACAAGACAATCACAATGTCCATCGGTCAACTGCCCATACTGATAACCCCAAATCATACAAATCCAAATTATCTATATTTTTGATCAAGTCATTCAAGCCACATGGGCAAAACTTCAGTATTCAAGCAAACAGAAGGTGTGTCAGAACATTTCCTTCTGGCAGCTAAAATTGGATGAAGGTTTCCTTGTGGTTCTGCAAAGAATCAACCATTATTTAACTCTTTCTCTTCTAGGTGAACTCCTGTCCATTCCTAAGGTATAGATCGTATGTCACCTCCTCCTCTAAGAAGCTTTTTCTATTACATTGTGTGCTATTCCCTGTTTCTGTGTTATATTGTTTCCTGCTATTTGGAGAACTTCTAGGAGACAAGGACAATGTCTCTTTTATTTATCTCTAGGTTTGCAGCCCTGAGTACAGTGTCTGGCACACAGCATACATCCAATCAGGATTTGAAGAGTGACTTCCTAAATTACATTAGTGAATATAACCTTTGATCTAGGTATTGGATAGGGAAGGGAATGGTAGATATCATGCCTTTGCCAAATTGATTAAATGTAAATTAGAGAGTACTATATATCCCATGAGCTTTCATTAAGAGGGTCTACAAATGTAATCTCACTTTGATTTAATGAGGTTGGATGACTTCACGACATAAGCTGCCTGGGATAGTAAAAGAGAACACACTAAAGTGAGAAGCACTTTGGATCAAAAATGAAAGGACCTGGGTTCAAGTCCTAGTTCTGCCTCCACCTTGCTTTTTCCTCCATTTATAAAATGTGGATCTTGGTAATACTGATGCTAACGATTCATAAGATCGTTGTATTGAATGCATGAGAATCTGTACTGAGAGTACTTCACGGGTGCCTGGGTGGTGCAGTCGATGAAGCATCTGACTCTTGGTTTTGGCTCAGGTCATGATCTCAGTGTCGTGGGATTGAGCCCTGCATCAGGCTCTATGCTCAGCATGGGAGTCTGCTTGGACTTTCCCTCTTCCGCTGCCCCTCCCCCCTGCTCATGCTCACTCACGCGCTCTCTCTCTCTCAAATAAATAAATAAAATCTTTAAAAAAAAAATGAATGAAAGAAAGTACCTCACAAATCATACAGATTGGACAAGTGAGGTGTTTTGTACTTAAACAGCAAGAGATAACGAGAAAAGCGCAGGTTCTGGCATCAGACTGACAGGGGCCTGGGCACAACTCCAACCTTCTCTATCTGACCTTTTAAGTCACTCTCTCTGAGTTTTGAACTCCACATCTATAAAATGAAAGTATTAGCACATATCAGTAGGATTGTCACGAAGATGAAATGTCATAATGGGTACGAAATGCTGAACGCAAAGCCTCACGTACAGTATATGCCAAGTAAATGTCTATTTTCCCCCCTCTTCCTCATCTAACTGCATTTTTAAGTTCAATGTGTGGTGTTTAAGTTTCATCTGGAAAATTTAATTTTAAGATATCGCTTTACTATTTTGTACTACACAGTGTTACCAATCATGAATAATTGGTTATTGCCTTCATTAGGAAATAGTTGCTATATACAAATGTCCCAACAAAGGGACACAAAGGGAAAGTTCTTAAAGTTTATTTTTAACAAAACAAAACACTCTTAGGATGGCTATTATCAAAAACAAAAACAAAAAGAAACTAGTGTTGATGAGGATGTGAAGAAATTGGAACAGTTATGCACTTTTCATGGGAATATAAGAGTTCAGCTGCTGTGGAACACATATGGTAGTTTCTCAAAAAAAAAAAAAAACTAAAAATGGAATTACCATATAATCTACCAAATCTACTTCTGGGTATATACCCCAAAGAATTGGAAGCTAGGTCTCAAAGAGATATCTGCACACACATATTCATAGCAGCATTATTGACGACAGTCATAAGGTGGAAGGAAGCCAAGTGTCCATTAACAGATAAATTGATAAAGAAAAAGGGTCCTTATACACACAAGAATACTATTCGGTCTTAAAAAGGAAAGATATTCTGATACGCTACAATATGGATGAATCTTAAGGATACTATGCTAAATGAAATAAGCCAAAAATACAAATACTGTATGAACCTACTTAATGAGGACCTATTTTGGTCAAACTCATAGAGACAGAAAGTAGAATGGTGGTTGGAAGAGACAGGCTGGGGAGACGGGGTCATCAGGAATTAGTGATAATGAAGACAGGGTTTCAATTTTGCAAGATGAAAAGCATTCTGGAGATGGATGGTGGTGGTGGTTGGCAACAACATTAATGTACTTAATACCACTGAACTGTACACTTGAAAATGGTTAAGATGGTAAATTTTATGTTATGTGTAGTTTGCCACAACTAAAAATTTAAAAGAAAATTGTGAAGAAAAAGAAAAAAACCTACTCTTATGACTTCTATTCCCAGTTTCTAAAGTTTCAGTTGCTATACATACATAATTAGGTATGAGTTTTCCCAAAATTACTCCTTGGAAAAAAAGATATTCTTAAACTTGAGTTTTCACAAAGTCCTCACAAAGATTCTCATATTTCAGAATACTCTCTCCATTGCTTAACTTTGAACAGCACAGTGTTGACACCCAGTCAATGTTAATATGAGATTATTTATGGGATCCTTATGGATGTCACCTACCAGATCAGGTAAAAAAGAAGGAAAAAAGGAGGTAAAGAAATCTAACAGAGATAATGTATTTGTCGTATTTGACAGTGAGAACTCACAATTTCAAATGTTAGATGTCATGCAAATAAGATTTTTAAAAATCACTTTTCAAAGCAATAGAATTCATGATTACACTGTGAAGACCATAAAAATATTCTCACAAGAAAAATGAGGCAATGGGTTTTTGAAACTGAAAATAAATTTTCAATGACAGACTTTATAAACAGACTTAAAAAGCAGTTTATCTTAGAGATGCCTGGGTGGCGCAGTTGGATAAGCATCTGACTCTTGATTTCAGCTCAGGTCATGATCTCGGGGTCGTGAGATCGAGCCCTACATCGGGCTCCATGCTGAGCATGGAGCCTGCTTAAGTTTCTCTCCCTCTCCCTTTCCCTCTGCCCCTCCCCCTGCTCTCGCTCACTTTCTCTCTGTCACACACACACCCCCACAAAAGTGGTTTATCTGAAACAATTTAGACAGAAGGGAACACAATATACTCTAGAAAACCAGGGAAGGTGTTTCCAAAACTGAGGCTCCAGGAATGCTGGGAAAACTGATATAGAAACTCCATGGGAAGAATTTGTAATAAAATTATTTGATAAAATATGAGAAAGAGAAAAAAGCAGAATTTCTTATTATATCACTTTACATAATGAAAGACTTTAAAATGTTCATGTGTAACTAAGTAAGTTAAATATTATAAGTAGACATTTGTCACCTATATCCCTCAAAGTTTATATAATCCAATTGGGCAAAAGCATTTTTTAGAATGTTCTCATGAGAAAACAGGAATCACCCTTTAATGGGTACCTATGTCAAATTGTTTTGAAAAAAAAATTGGGCTTACAGGGTTTTTCATTCAGATACTAAGCTCTATCCTGTTTAAAAACTGGTCTCCCGCTAATGGTTTAAAGCTATCAATCATAGCCATGATTCTGTGGAAAGAATAACATGATCAAAAGCTGTTCAAATGCTAGGCTGGTTCAAGTTATTTTTGAGAAATGAGAATAATAACAGTAATATCTTATTTTGTAGATGAAATGAGGAAATGTATATAAAATGTTTAGCCATGCAACCAGCACATATGAAGTTCTCAACAAATGTTAGCTAGTTTTGTTACTACTGAAGTTACATTACTGTTTTTGGGGACCCTAGATAATCTAATTTGATATATAAGGCTTTGATAGGTAACCAATGCATATTTAAACCACCATCTCATACTAGGTACATTTTAAAAATATATAGAATTCATGAGTCTGGCAGATTGTCTTTTCCAAAGATGGCCACAACAAAATCTACAGTGTTCTTCTGGATATGATCTTGCCACACCCCCATCGAGAAGAAGGGTCTAATCCCCATCCCCACCCACCTTGAATCTGGTCTGGAGTTAGTGACTTGCCTGTACCCAATAGAATGTGACAGACAAGTTACCACGTGACTTCTGAGGCTCCCTCAGAAGCTTTGGGCTTCAGCCTTGGTCTCCTGGAATGCTGCTTCTCAGGACGGACTGTCCCTGGTGGGTGCTCCCTCTCAGACCCAGCTGCCATCCCTGTCCTTGGACCACTATGGCCCATCCATCTGCCATCCCAGCCAAACTCCAGAGCATGAGAGAGGAAGTCATCTCTGCAGTGGGTCCTCCAGCTGCCTGGTCAGCCCAACTGAGATTTCAGACACCTAGCAGAGAGCCACCCACTCTTCTCTTCTTAGTTTCCCCACCCCAGAGTCCATGGCTATAATAAATTGATTGTTGTTTTACACCACTGGGGTTTTGCAGGGGGTAGGAGGGGGGGTCGGGGGAAGAGGAGTAATAAATAACTGGAACAATGAATTAGCTCTTTGTTGTTATATGCTTTCAATTTGAACCTACAAATTATAGCCCCGTTCTGAACCTGCCATCTGCAGAGAGATGTCTCAGCCATTGGGCAGACCAATCTACCTGCTCTGGGGAAAACAACATTAAAAGTCATTCAGGGGACAACATATTTTGCAGTCACCTTCTCTTGTGAGAAATGCAGTAAAAAGAAAACACCACCAGACCCTAGAGCCATTATATACCACACATGGCTCCTGAGGACTTGCAGAGGGTCTAGTCCAAACTGAGATGTGCTACGGGTGTAACACACCCAGGATTTCAAAGAGAGTGTATTTCTAAAAACTATCATCCATTTTTATATTCGTTACATGTTGAAATAATTATCTTTTGGATAGACTGGGTTAAATAAATTACTAAAATTAACTTCACCTATTTCTTGTTATTGTCTTTAAGATGGCTACTATGAAATTTTAAATTATATAGACGTATATGTATCACTCACATCATATTCCCAGCTTTGTACTAGAGAGTCTTTATAAACCATGTTGGTTTCAGGATGTTAAGACAGCGGAGAAGGAAGACAAATTTGTCTCTTACTCTAGACGGACAAGGGCTTGGTTTATATTATTTGTCTGGAATTGGTGTCAATGATCCTAATAGGTTGGCCAGACTCCAAATTGTTCTCTTAAATTTGGCCACGCTTATTGAACCATAGGCCAAGCAGACAGAAATAAAATAACACTTACAGGGCATTTTAAAACATCATAAAAATGGAAAGGAATATTTGCACCATACCTGAACAAAACAGCAAATACCCACAGCCCACACTTCTAAACGTATTTCTAAAATCTAAGACTATAATTGCTGAGGCAAAATAAAGAGAGAAAAGTTGAGTGATTCTCCCACAAATATAATCAAAGAAATGAATTGGCTTATATAGCTCAACAGCTGCATTTCTTTTTCTAATTTCTGCTGATTTTCCAAGTTCCAGCAGCCTAAATATTCAAAACAGTAAAACAATGCTCAACTCCAAGGGGGCGATGAGAACATGAAAGCTTGGATATCTCAGCAGTTTGAAAAGTATGGTCCAAGGACCCCCAGGTCCCCAAGACCCTTTGAGAGGGGGTGCTCAGAAAATTAAAACTACTTTCCCAATTACACAAAGATGCTATTATCTTATCTTATTCTCTCCCAAGTGTACAGGAGAGTTTCTAAGAGACCACAAGCAAGTGGTACCACAACAGACTGAACACAGAAGTGGACATATGAATCCAGCTATCTTCTAATAAGACAACTACTGCAAACATGTAAAACAATGCCACTCTTCTCATTCATCTATTTCGTTTTGGAAAATACAGTTATTTTTCATAAAGGAATGTGTCATTTATATTAAGGGCTTATTTTTGTTATTTGGGAGTAAAATAAATAAATATTTTAAAATTCTTTCCATTTTGGCTCAGGTCATGATCTCAGGGTCATGAGATGGAGCATGGTGTTAGGTTCTGCACTGGGCACAGAGCCAGCTTGGGATTGTCTCTCTCCCTCTGCCCCTCCCCTCCCTCATGCACGCTCTCTCTCTCTCAAAAATAAAATAAAATAAAATTCTTTCCATTTTAATTTCTAACATGGTAAATATCAATGGATAGAAACTATATCAACAGAAGCTCTGATGTCCTCAATAATCTTAGAGAGTGTAAAGATATCCTGAGACCGAAAGTTTGAGAACCAGTGGTGTATACATAGCAGCTTTAAAATAGACACCTGTGGTAAAGTGGTTTTCCACAACTTAAAATTAACTGAAAACCAAGACATTTACAAATCCTTTTGATATTTTATGTTGTAATAAAGATGGGCCCTATTGCATTCCAGTCCCTGAGCTAGCAATTCTCTCTATAATATACATTTTTCCCCACAACCAATCACACGATGGCTAACTTTCCTGTGCCCAGGGATATATCCAGGGTTGTAAGCAAACTTTTGGTGAGTAACTATAACTCTGTCACCTTTTTGGTCATTCAGGAAGGCATCTGAGGGATCTTGTTACAAGAATGGCCCTGGTTCTCTTCAATTTATTTTGTTAAATTACTTACAAACATAGCTACCTCGTTAATAGTAACAAAGTACCTGCAATTCAGCTCACGATTAACAACTACTGTTATATATATACTCACTAGACACAGACCACATTTTCAGTTACCTCAAATTCAGGTTAAAATGACCACCCCTCATCATTAAACACCTTTTAGAGACTATATCTTTATAAAATTTGTACACCTAACATTTGTTATAACAAATAGTTATTTTTATATAGATATTTTAAACCCATTTTAAATGGCATAGATGAGAAAAATTTTCATGACTTAAGTGCAATTAAGTATTTCTAATATTTGATCCATTTTACCATATTCCTTCAAATAAAAAAAAAATAAGATTCAGTACTTACATGTCCACCTTCTTCACCAGGATGACCAGGTAACCCATCAGTACCCAGCTTTCCCTGAGGAAAAAGGAAATCAAAAGAAATAACTTGGATTCTAAATTCTTTTCTTAAATCTACATGAAATAAAAATTGTTATTAGTAGGGGCTTTGGTGGCTCAGTCCATTAAACGTCTAACTCTTGATTTCAGTTCGGGTCATGATCTCACCATCATGAGATTGAGACCCACATTGGGCTCTGCACTCAGTAAAGCTTGAGATTCTCTCTCTCTCTCCTTCTGCCCCTCCCCACTTGTGCTCTTTCTCTAATAATAATAATAATAATAAATTTTAAAAATTTTTTAAATTGTTACTGATAGATACCTTTGTCTCACTGAGTTGACATTTTATTGAGAATCAACTAAATGTTGAGCACAATGTATAGGGACATCTAGAAACAAATATTTTTGGCCTGTCTTAAAGTGAAAACTTGAAATACCTGTTTGTCTTAATAGTTGGCATGTCAGCCTGTTTTTATTTTTCCAAAATATCGTTTTAAGCCATTTTATTCTGAAAATCCAAACCAAAACTAGTTTCTAGTTAAATGTTTAAGGAACATTTCTCCTCTTAAAGAGATCTTTGACCTTGTTTTTCAAAATGTCAGTAAGCAAAGATGTTACCGTCCATGCTACTTATGAGAAATGGTTGTTTATTACTGTATGACTCAGCTGTTTAGTCTCTTCCAATCTCTTTCTCTTCCTCTTTTTTACTTCTTAGATAACACACAAACCATTTCCTCTCAGGGAAGTTTGGCTTGCCATTTATAGCCAGATGTGTTTCTTTAATTTAAAAATGGTCAATAAGATATGGGAGCCGTATACTCTTTGGGATCAACAAAGACATGAACATCAATACAACCAACCACTGAATTCGTACAGACATAAAGAGCAGAGAAGTCAATTATTCAAAACAGTCCCATCTTTGACCTTTGAGGCAAAGTCCTTGAGTTGCAAAAAAACATATCAAGAGGTTCCCAAGCTTGATTTCCTCATTCTCCAGTCTGATACTTAAGAACAACGCAAGGGGGAAAAAATCTAATGCTAAGCCATAACCTCAATTTTTCTCAAGAAGTCATTATATACTGGGCGCCTGGATGGCTCAGTTGGTTAAGCGACTGCCTTCGGCTCAGGTCATGATCCTGGAGTCCCTGGATCGAGTCCCACATCGGGCTCCCTGCTCGGCAGGGAGTCTGCTTCTCCCTCTGACCCTCCCCCCTCTCATGTGCTCTCTCTCATTCTCTCTCTCTCAAATAAATAAATAAAATCTTTAAAAAAAAAAAAGAAGTCATTATATACTTTATACTGTTCTAAATCAAGATTGATCTGCAAAGTCAGTAAGAGCTCATTCCAAAACCTCACAGAAAACCTTACAAAGAGAGAATGGGAAAAGATGGGCAAAGCCAATGGGTTTGATTCAACCTTCCATGAGGATTTGGGATGATCCCGCCATCATAAAGCTGTAGTTCATGTGTGAAGGACACCTCATGTCCTGCAGAACTGAGGACCATTTTTAATGAGATTTATTCTCCCTTAAAAGTGGGACCTGGTAATTTTGCTATTGCTTCACCATGGAGTTAATAGAGAGATGCAAAGTGACCACTCGTGAGTCAGCGATTGTATCTTTCCTCAGAGTTTAATGCTATAGAATAGAACGTCAGCTCGGAGGGGAAGAGGCAGTGACCAATGTAAAAAAAAGCAGCTGGTGCGTAAGGGAATATTTTGTAGACAAGTGAAAACCTCTGTGCGGTGGTTGAGTATGTGAAATTTGTCTGTGAAATTATTTGTCAAATAAATGTAAGGAGACAGCATAATATAGTAGAAAGAACGTGAGCCTTGGAGTCAGATAGTCACAGGGGCTTAAATCACAAAGTGCCTCTTGGTACCTGTGTGACTTTGGGGAAGTAATGTTCCCTCTCTAAGCCTCTATTGCAACCTGTAAAGTAACATTGGCCTCAAAGGTTTGTTAGAGGGTTGAATTAGCAAAGGTGTGTTAAAGACAGAACACGGGCCTGGTATGTAGTGGGTGCTGAAAGGCCATCTCTCTCCCAGCACCATCCATGTCCAACAAATTCTCACCTTGCTCCCAGGGTTTCCACCATCACCCTGGTACCCATCTTCTCCAAAACACTTTATATATATATTGCAGCATCTTCTTTCCACAATTGCGTCCTGAAAAGCAGAACTCATGTAACATGATTTTTTTTCATCTGTGTTAACTGTGTCACATTACACACCAAAGAGACAAAATTCCCTCTGGGTTTTTAAAATTATTAGAATGAATAGACCTAGTGAAGGATGGTGTTAAAAAGAAAAAAACACTTACAAGTTGCTTCAGTAAGATGCTTGGGAGGGATTGCAGTGTGATGCTCAGAGGTTGATTATATATGAATCCTCTGCCAAATTCTAGCTCCTGGAGCTCTTCTAATTTATGCACACCTTCCAGGCCAACAAAGAGGAGCCCAGAGAATCCTTCAAAATACCAGCCGGTGGGAGATTTACTTGCATGTCTTTTGAACGCTCTTTGTCCTGGCCCTAGATATTCATGCATCATCCCACCCTTCCTATATCCTTCTTGTCTCAAACTGCATTTCTGACCAATGAAATGAGAGCAGAAGTGACATGTGTCACTCCCTACAAGAAATTTTCAGAGCAGTGCATAATTTGCCCCATTTCCTGTCCCCTGCCACAGGAACAGACCCTCTTTCGGCCTAGGTCCTTAAGTGATGAGAATGAGACGCAAATGAATGGTCATAAGGCATAAGATAAATATATTCTTGCTAGTTTAAGCCACTGGGATTTGAAGCATGAGCCCATCCTACTGATAAAGGCACTAAAAATCATGTGGATTTGCCCACATAATAGAGAACAAATGGACAAGGACACTTTTCAAATTGGCTAGAAATCACCGTTCATAGAATTTCAGAGTATTTGTTAATATTTTGAACAGTAAATTCACACACACACATACATACATACATCAGCTTTTGGCTATTTTAAACAAGCTACTTACAATCTTGTGGTTAAAAGAACATGTGTTTACATGTTCTTAGTTATTCCTTAAAATAAATTTCTAGAAATGGAATGCTGATCTAGCATGTAGGCAAAGTTCGCCATCTTTTGTCAAATACTTCAAATTCCCTTCCAGAAGATTTGCAACATTTTAAACTTCCTATGTGGTAAATCCAGTTGGGAGCAAGTTATCACAGCAAATATTCCAGCACATTGTTAACCAATGGAAAGCATCATCTCAAGAGGAATATACTGAACATACTCTACGGAGAAGGGAGAGGGCTACAGGGGGCTTGGGTTGCTGCTTATTCATCTTGAGTTTGCCTTAGAGCTTTTATATGACACAAAATGCGAGCAGAGGAGCAAGGGCACACGGCTGTGCAGGTGGTACTGCCCAGCCGAGGAAGCTGGGGGGCCCTGAAATCCAGCCAGCACACTACTCTTCAAGCCAGGCGCCCAGGCACAGGGTCGCATCCACCCACAGCATCGGCATCTTGTTCTATTTTCACAAAGGTGCCATATAGACTAGTAGCAGCCCTTGGGGGATGAAGAAAGAGGAAGATTGGTGAGCATAGGAGGAAGGAAGGGCAGTGGGAAAAGCGAAGCCCAACTTGAGGGTGATTCCAGAGTTTAGAAAAAAGAGACGTATGGACCCCTTGGTAGCCTGCAAGAGCAAACGGCACCCATTCATCATGAAGTAGGAGTTGCACATTCAACCCTCAAAAGCAAATGCCAGGCTGGTAACTGGTCAGTCCTGTCTCAGTCAGAGTGACCCTTGGTCACTGTCAGGGATATGGGACCCTGGGGTTCTCTCAGCCCTGATTGATACAAAGCATCAGCCTTGTGGGCACTGAACTCCAACCACCTGGGTTAGTCTATGGAAGGCTTAATGGGATCCAGTGCCATCTGGAAATGTGAAAGAGGATCTCGGTCCCTGTGGGAAGAACAGCCCACCCAGGGAAACTATGAGCACTTGCCTTTGCTGCGGAGAAGCTCAGATGTTATCTTCAGTCTCTGGAAATTATCATCCAGTCCGTCTGTAAACACTAAAAGGACCTGTTGTTTATGAGAGAGAGGAGGAGAGAGGGGAACAAGGATGGAGGGGAGGAAGGGGAGAGGGGAAAGATAAATGCTGGAAGTTGCACATTTTGTAACAATGCAAGGATAGGCTTAGCTTTTCTGGTTGTATCCAGCCTTTCACCCTGTTTCATTTCACCCATTTGTTACTTTATTACACATTCACTTTTACTTCAATATCCCTAAGGCCCCCTGCCAAAAAAAAGAATTTGAACCAGCTTAATGTGTTCCCTTAAAAATACCTTCCAAAAATGGTCTTACAATACTCATCTTTATCAGTGCAAAAATAGCAAAATTTTAATGCATTTTTATAATTAAAGTGTGTCACCTTTATTCACAGAAAATTTTAATTTAAAAGTGAATTCTATATTTTAAGAAATAAATCCACTGGATGCATGATGGAAGGAAAAACTAAATGTAACTTGCAAAGTTTGGGGATGACATTTCCTAATAAACATCACATAAGATCTTTTCATTTCTGTAGGCTTTCGTGGGTATGTAGTTCTTGGGCACCAGGAAGGGAGGACCACTAAGAAGCCATTAGCTAGTTACTAAAGATAGTTCAAAGTGCTGACCGGAAAAATAATGGGCCCTACCCTACATGACAATCAGTGATAATAAGGAGCTAATATCTTCCAAGTTGTCTTTGGAATGAATTTGCACCATGGAAGAATCTGGATCTCTAAACTGTGAGCAACTTGAGGACAGGGATTTATCCTTTTATCTCTACTGGCATTATTTAGCCCAGAACCTCTAGGGCTTAGCAAATATTTGTTGATTGAATGAAAACATATCCCTTGCTGGTCTTTACTGAGTAAGACTATGGTTTTCCTCTATGTGAAATCTCCAGTGAAGAACAGTTTATTGGCCTCCGTTACAAAAGCCTTATCCCTCCCACCCTGGCAATTGGTGTCATATCATGGGTTCTCAGCATTTATTACCTTCACTTTAGCAGAAGACAGATGGATAGCATGATCTCCCAGGGACTGCAAAAAATCCGCATCCATATAGTTGCTCGTGGCAGTCTGATGAATTAAGAATGTCTGAATAATATCATCACTATACTTTTTAAAGCCTGAGTCAAAGATAAGCTGGCCATTTGAGCCAGGGACCAAGTAGCGGAACATCAGGTTGAGGCCACCAGCCGCACTACAGCTGATGTTGGAAAGCAAGGCCAACGGTCGCATCACCTCCGGCAGTAACCCTTGAAGTTTCTGCTGAACTTGCCTTGCGGAAGTGGAAATATCAACTCCTACAGACAAATCTATGTCGCATCCTTCGAAGGTGGAAGAGAAGCAAATCAAATTAGTCATTCATAGATGCATGACTGAGCCCAGAAGACATCAGCCAACCCTGAAAGAAGAATCTCCAGCCAATCCACAGAAATGGAAGCTAAACAATGGCGGTGTGTGTTTAATTTGGTGGATATCAAAGCTAACTGATACAACATACCGTGTTTCATACCTCTGTTCCTCTGTAGAGCCTAGTCCCTCTACCTGAAGTGTCCTTTACCCTCTCCTCCATCCCGATCTGGTTAACCCATACATGTCCTTCAAGTTGCAGTTCCAGAGAACCAGCCCCCTCCCTAAAGCCCTCTCTGACTCATGTCCCCAGGTCCTCAAGTTGACTTATTAAATGCCCCTGTATGTCCATGCTACTTTACTTGAACTTCTCTCCCACTAAACAAAGATTCCTTCATAGTAGGGATTACATCATCTTACTTTCCCAATACCTAATACAGACAGATGCTCATTAAATGTTTAATAAATGAATAAAGAAGGGAATATAAATGAGCCTTGAGTCTCTTTCAGCACATGCTGTACTATTTCCTTCTTCCCCGAAAGTTTCTTTTCTTATTCACCGCCTCTGCATATACCTTATTTCAGGGGAGCATATTACAAAAGATCAAGACTGACAACCACTCCCAATTTTCCGTTTCTTCTACCTGAAAATTATTAAGCCCTCCTGGAAGAGTGTTGTGAGAATTTGAAAACCCACTGATCTTTCAGGCTATACCCACCCACTCACTGGTGAATAATAAGACCGTGCACAAAATTCCGACGGGGAGGCAAAAGTTGGTCACAAATGCACCTGAATTAGAATCTGGACAAATGACTTAAAATGTAACTTAACAGTCATAAAAGGGCCACTATTATTTACTTCTGGACAACAAGCCTAACTCTCAATTGTCCGGGGCAAGCCAAGACATGTGGACATTTTCTCCTTAGACCAGCACACACTGGAGTATTTGGCTCGGAATCAATAAAAACAAAACTGCAGATTTTAGGGGACAAATTTAAAGAAAATAAATAAATACTGGACCCTTTACCAGTGAAAATGGTCATAAACTATGTCTTAAAGTTTCTCAGGGATCTGAGATCCAGGGCTGAGCCATGAGTTTTCCATCCCCTAAATAATACACTCTCTGCTAGCTGGCCAGATATGCTTCCCAAATTGCCAAGACAGAAAATGCCTTCCTCCCCTCCTTTCATATAAAATATCTTGGTTTTGTTTTGACTTTTAAATCTCTAATTGAAATTCACCAAGAGGAGTTTTCACAGATATAAATCCCATTTCTACATCAGATCTCATTTCAGAAAAAAAAGGAATTTCCTTTCTGCAATATGGTATGTTATTCCAACATTTCTAATTTACATTTTCCCCCAGGGACATTTTCAGCTGGCTTTATTCTGCAAATGCAAGAATATGCAAGCATTTTTTTCCCTGTTAATGTAGAGGGTTGAACCTTGCCAAGTAATCTCTAAGGTCTTTATGATTCAGCTTTATGATCCTAGAATTCTGGAATTAATTAGGCTCCAGCCATTATTGAGGTATGCAGCTAATTTTATCAAAAAATCAAAAGACAAAGCTGAAGATGAATGTAAATCTTAATTTACTATGTGGTACAAAATAATCTGAAAAGAGAAGCTGGAATCCTGTATCTTTTCTCCTGCCTGGAATAATACCCAGGTACATATAAACAAACAAACAAAAATGGACTTTGACTCCTGAAAAATCTGAACTACTTAATGCGGGACAACCCATGATCATGCTTATTTAAAAAATAAATTCACACATCCACTCTTTTTGATTGATTTCTGAATTCACCAAGGACACGGCAAAGTGATATCCTTTACACAGTATAAACAAAAATATTAATCTAATACTCTAGAAAATTGGCTCCAGCTTTCAACACCAAGGTTCTGGAAAGTTCAAACCCTGACTCCCATTATTTCCCATCTACGTTTCTTACCTCTTTCTTGCTTTTCTCATCTGGGAATTGGGTATCATAGTAATAGTATCTGCTTCACATGGGGTTGGTGTAGGAATGTTGGGCTTTATGGGTTTCATTATACACTCCTTTATACGATTTCATACTATACTATGCTTTATTATACTATACTACACTTTACTAGGTATTACTATACCATATTATACCATTGTATGCCATCCGATGACATTCTATACTATATCATACTATATTAAACTCCTCTATACTATACTACCCTTCGTTATGCCTTACAATATCATACCGTACTATACTCTACTACACTACACTCTACTACACATTATAGTATATTACCCTCCTACTCAAAGTGTAATTTGAGTACCAGTGGGATCAGCACCACCTGGGAGCTTGTTAGAATTGCAGAATCCCACCCTGACCTACTGAGTCAGAATCTGCATTTCAATAAGAGCTCCAGGTTATTCAAATGCATATTAAAGTTTGAGAGGCCCTCTTATGCTCTACCATGCTATACCAAAAAGCAATGTAGAACAATATCTAGTACACAGACTCTAGATCCAGACTGCCTCAAGTTTAAATCTCAGCTGTGCTATTTACTTGAGCCAAATAACCTGATTTTGCTGTGCCTTAGTTTCCCCAACTGTAAAATAGTATCTATTTAATAGGGTTATGTGAAGATTAAGTGTTTTAATATGTGGAAGCCCTTGGAAGAGCCCCTGGCACAAAAAGGGACCATCTAAAGTTTAGCCATTCTGATTCTATTGTGATTGTGCTGGAGAATCTCACTCCCCGTGGGTAAGAGGGAGCGTTGTCCATGAAGATATTCTCCAGGTCAGTTCCGCATTATAAGGCAAGTCTTGGGGGAAGAGCAGATGCAGACTCTTGGGAGGAAGAACACCTGTCTCTGGACCTTACTGTTTAGGATAAAAACTTGAAGAGATAAAATGGGGTTGAGGATGTCCTCAGCCACGTGAAAGCCCCTGGCAACAAAGTAGAGAGGCCTCTGTACAAAGCCACATAGAAAAAAAACTGTGTTCTAGTTCCTAAGAGCATCTGTGTACCTGATATTATTCTCTGCTTCTATTTCCCTTCTGGTATGCCCAAATCTTCAGTAAATTTTTCAGTATGCCAAATCTTCAGTGTTTACATATTCCAGTCTGGTTCTTCTATCTACACGGAATAAACCTAAGAGTTGTAAGGACTTTCTAGAGGCCTGTTTTGAGAAGGTTCAGGCCCCTGGGGTCCAGAGTGGTGACAACCATGAGAACAATTGAAAGAATCCCCAGGGGAAGGTGAACCACAGCATCCAGGGTTCAGGCCCGCTGTCCTCCCCTCAGGGTGACCTTCCCTCCCTCCTCCAGCTAGAAGGATCTGTTTTATTTTCTTAAGAGAGACAACAGCACCCCTGACACTTACGATGGGCTCATAGATCAAATAACAAACCCTCTGTCACTCACCTTGCGGAATGCAAACCTTAAGAAGAAGTTTCTTCTCCAAGTTCTGCAGGGACTCAAAATTCTCTTCATAGTACACTTTCTGCGGGTCATCAGTAATCTGCAAAAGCTGAGCATTTTTGGCTTCTCCCACCCCAATGGCAAAAATAATGATGTTCCTGTCCCTGAGAGACTTGGCTGGCACGACCACGTCATCCTGGGCAACCCCATCAGTGATCACAACCAAATACTGATGAACACTGGGTCTCCCTCCTCTTGAACTGTCAAAAAAAGGCAGAGTGAAAGTCAGGGCTTTCCCAGTGTGGGTGCCATCCTTCATCTGCTGAACATTTGAGATGGCTCTGTGGATGTCCGCCTTTGAGGAGTATTGGTTGAGCCTGAATTCTTCCTGAGGAGTTGAGCTGAACTGCAAAAGGCCAATCTGAATTTCATCAGCACTAATATCAGCTTGGTTCACCATCCGCTTGATGAATCCCTTCATCTTTTCAAAGTCTTTTGGGGAGATGGATTCCGAACCGTCTATCAGGAAGATAATATCAGCTTGCCTATTCTTACAGGCTGGGGACAAAAGGGAGAACAGAACATTCCCTCAGAGTCTGAAACCAAGTAATTATAAGTCCCCAGGGACAGTCCGGGGTGGCATATATACAAACGTGAAAATATTTTTAAAGGGGGTGGGAGAGGAAGTCAATGAGATAAATTTTCTGTGACCTAGCACAAAGGAGACACAGCTGTATGATAAAGATAGAATCTAACCAGCTTGCTTCATTCCAGGTCATAGTCACTCTGTGTCCAACATTCCCTTTTGGACCCCAGTGAGTCCACACTTTGAGAATGAAGCCTATTTAATTAGATTCAATACATACACTTGGAGGGAAAGAGAGACTAAAGAAACAACTCTTACTCTCTGAGGAGCAGATGTCCTGCACCACATCTTGTTGGATGGCCTTCAGGGAATCAAACTCAGGCGTGAAAAACGTCTTATCTTTAGCTATCTCCTTGAGCTCCATAACATTAGCATTTTTTATTCCAATAGCATAAATGACGACTCCTTCTCTCCTCAATGCCTCTGCAGGCTCAGCCACCGGGTCTTCAGATTTACCATCAGTGATGATTATGAGATACCAAGGCACACTGCTGCGGCTGGTGTTCACAAAGACCTGAGCCATGCTGCTCAAGGCCTGACCAGTCATGGTGCCACCCTTCCTCTGCTGGATGTCATCAATGGCTGCCTTCAGTCCTGACACACTGGAATACTGGTTGAGGATAAATTGAATATCAATTCCATCTGAGTACTGAACGACTCCAAACCGTACTCTGTCAGGCCCAATTTGGAACCTCTTTATCGCCCCATTCATGAATGTCTTCATTTCGAGAAAATCATCATGGTTGATGCTGCTAGACCCATCGACAAGGAAGTAAATATCGGCCTTCTCAATGTGCACACAGTCTAGGCAATAAGAAGAAGGAGCGACCCATAAGAACGGGGTGTGAGATAGCACGTAGCCAAAGCTATTCATCCTGACCCCACCCATATGCTCTCAGCTCTCATTATTCCCTTGAGAGCCAACAGCTTTCTACTGAAAACACCTGTGACTCTGCTGAGGGATTCTGTTTGACCAGAAGCCTGATCAGCCACACAGCAGGCAGGCCGAAATGCCTGAGAGTGAGTTTGGAAGCAGCCACCAACCAATGACTGAGAGGGGAGTAGTGGACACGTACCCAGCTCCCTTGCCCTTTGGGTAGGACAACTCTGAGGTGAACTCTACACAATTTCCCTGAGTCCCCAGCAGAACTGAGCCCCAGATGCCTACAGCAATTACCTGCTCACTAATTCAGCCTCTGTTGGCCACCTTCCTTTCCTTTCTCAAATCTCCACGCCTTTCCTTACCAGTATCCCCAGGGGGCACCTCCCAGATAAATCACTTGCATCCATATCCTTGTCTCAGAGTCTGTTTCTGGTGAACCGCATTTCAGACATGAAGTAAGTAGTACTTGGCATTTCTCAAATGGGGAAGTTGAGGACAAGCTAAAGTAAAATATCAGGACATGTTTGAAGCTAGGAGTTGTCTGAGTCCCCAATATTCCTGTTTCCCATGCAAGTCAGACTTCTTAAAATATGGGCAAAAGAGTACACTTTCTGAAACTTAATTAATTTAATATAAACCTTTCTGTTTTAAATGAGCCTTACTTAAGTGAATCACTGTGTATTAAGGCTTAGACTCCAAAGAGCAAAATGGCTCTACATATGGATCCTTTCTCAACCACTTAGTATCCAGCCTTGCCCCTTTGCCTCTCTATTTCCTAACCTGTCAAATGGCAATCTTAACACCTACTCAGTAAGATTATAGTGAGAACGAAACAAGATCATAGAAAAACAGCAGAGCTGAGTATTAAAAATTAATGATTAAGATCACCCATTGTCACATAGCAGAGTCCTCAAAAAAAAAAAAAAAAAAGACACATAATTTTCTCCTTGCACCTCTCAGAAAATGCGGTCCAGCCTTGTGTTTTTAATCTCTAGACTCCCTTGTCCCAGGGAAGAATCAAGAGCTTTTCATGTTTCCTGGTTGAAAGGGAAGGGGTCTGAGGCAGCAGATGGGCTCCCTTGGTCAGGCCTTTCGGTTGGGAGGACCTTGGTCTGCGTGATACGTAGGACAAACTTACACTTTAAAAAGTATTTATTGTTTATCTGAATGAAGTTCAAATGTAACTGGGCATCCCACATCATATCTGGCAATCCTACCCTAGCGGGGCAGGCATTGGAAGGGGGTGTGACTTGGAAGGGTGTGGAAAATAGTTATCCACCTCTCTGGTAGTGTTTGTTGAATGCTTGGAGACTCGAGGGGGTAGTTATAGAAAAAGAAGGCAAAAATTCAGACCTTACCTGAAGCCATCACCCACTGATAACAGGTAGATGCCTGGCCCAAGTCTGAGAAAAAGACCACTGGGCAGGGAGAGGCATCTCTGGAGCCAGCCCCATGCAGCAGTGGTCCAAAGCAACTCCACAGCAGCCCAGGGCCTTTGCACAGTCCAAAGGATCCCAGAGCCCTGAAGAGCGTCTGGCACTACACATTCATGCCAATCTTGGCAGATGGAAATTTGAGGCAGGAAGGAAGAGAGAGAATAATTTTTACAGCCTGGAGGCTGCTATGCATCCATATCTATTACATACACAAAGTGCTTAGCCGAGTATCTGACACATAGCTGATGAGTAATAAATGGTAGATATTAGGATCTAATGGTCATCCAGGACAGATTTCTGGTAAAATTGCCCCAACTTCCATTTACCTTTAACCACTCTAGATTTGGGACTGATTTTCCTGATTCCAGGTTTCATTTTAGCTGCCATGCAGTCTGGGAACGAAATCAACTCTCAGCCCTTATACTGTCTGTGAATTAGAAGAAGAGAAAAGGAGGCTTCTCTCCTTCTTCCCTACAGATTATAGGGAGGGGGTGCACAAGGAAATGAAATTCATATTTAATCATTTTGTTTCTCATTCTCAGAAAAGAGAAAGGGATAAAAAAAAAACAGGCCAAAGCGAAAGATGGGAATTTATTTAGATATTTTAAATCTCTAGACCTCAGCACAAGTAATGAAGAAATTACAAGATTATTTAATGATTGTTTTAAAAAAAGGCTCAGTGATTTTCCCCTGAAGATATAATCACAGCCTTGAATTTTAAGTTAATTATCTACATTTCAAGTAGTCAACTTCTTTCTATTATCCTGATTTGAATCTTAGAAATATTAGCATGGGTGGACAAAAATAGACAAATGAACAGACAGACACAAAGACACTTACGATAGCCAGTAAGTGGAAAATTAGGGATTTAAAATTCAGGCAGTTTGACTCCAAGGTGCATATACTTAACTGCTATGTTTTCTCTGGTGTTTTTTTGAAACTGCATACACAGTAGGAGCTCTTCTAACCAACTTCTTCTTAAACGGCTCACCAGATAATTGACTTCCTCCCTTCACATCAGTAACACATGAGGGATGCTCCCACAATACGCCGAGTGCCCTCCCCCCTGGAAGCCCCCAAGGGTAACACAACACAGTTCTGCTTCACTCAGTGGAAGAAATTTAATGGTGAAATTTCTTTCACCATTAAAGTGGTGAAAATTAATAAAGGGAAACATCTCTAAAATGAGACCAGAGAGCAAAAAGGGGAACTCCAACGCCCTACCACTTGTCCATTTCAGGCCCCAACAGAAGAATCCTCAGCAGGAAAGAATCAATTATAGCCCCAATACGAAAAACATGAATAATGCATCTCCTACAAGAAATCAACCGCCCCAGCAACTCAGCCTAAGAAACTGCCACCACTCTGAGCTCTTGCATTTTTCCAATGGACTTTCATTCGAAACAATCCCTCCCAATTTCTTCCTTCTCAATAAAATATTCCTCTCCTTTGTTTGCTGGACTCACCTACTGTTGTTGCTATAGCTTGCCCGTCCTGAATTGCAGTTCTCTGCTATTCCCAAATAAACCCATTTTTTGCTGGTAAAATAACTGACTGTTTTATTTGTAAGGTCAACAAAGAATAAGCCTACCAAGAGTAACATGGGTTTGTGCTCAGCCTATTTATGGAAGTTTTGTTACTACAATTACACAGCAAATCGAATATTGTACAAATCAATAGGATATGAGTGTGAATAAAAGAGGTTTATTATGTCTATGAAAACCAGGTTAACTGCTTAGAAAAGACCCAATAAAAGCAAATTGTTTTAAAGGAAGTTGTTGGTATGCCAGATAGCGCCACAAACACTGAATTTTTGAGACCGTAAAAATCAGGATTCTATACTCAGATTGTTTCAAAAGTGGCTAGCTTTTCTTCCCACTTTAAAGAAACTGAAACTAGAAATTATAGAAACTATACTATTGGATGTGTGATGAAGAAAACATACGGAACTCCAATCAGCAGGGCTCATATTCAAAGAAGCCTTGGCTCTACACAAAAGACTGGTAAATTAATGTTCATTTATATTTTAAGTTAAAATTTTTTTAATTTCAAGAATGTTCTTATCTTTTTAGAAATAATTTTCTACTTCAAGGAGCTTAAGATTTAGTAAATCCATACCTCGATCCCTAAGGCTTCTACTGTAAATTACATATATTTTCATCAAACTGATAAAAAGGGGACACCTGGGTGGCTCAGTGGGTTAAGTGTCTGCCTTTGGCTCAGGTCATGATCTCAGGGTCCTGGGATCGAGCCCCACATCGGGCTCCCTGCTCAGTGGGGAGTCTGCTTCTCCCTCTGCCTGCCGCTCCCCCTGCTTGTGCTCTCTCTCTCTGTCAAATGAATAAATCCTTTTAAAGATAAAAAATCTCAAAAAATTTTAAAAACTAATAAAAGGGATGAAGGCTAAGATAGGAAGAGGGAGGAATGTTCACTTTTTACTTCACATTCTTTTGCACTGTTTGGAATCAAAACAAAATAATGATTTTATAAGTTTTGTGTTCTTGTTTTTTAATAAACTGACTCCAAAATCTTTCCTAGGATAAGGAGTAGAGGAGGCAGGTATATGGAACAAGCAGAGTAAAGATTTAAAAAAAAAAAAAAAAAGATGAAATTTAGAAAAGATCCCCTACCTTCTTGTGGAGCCTGGCCCATCCCAGAAATGGAAACACCTTTGTCCACGGTCTCAGGGCAGAGTTGGTTCTTAATCTTGTTTCCCACAACAGAGAGTTGCAGAAAGGATTCCAGCGAGATGACATGCTTCCAAGGAGGATATGATGCTATATTCTCCAGGTCCTTACTCTCTGAGGCAAGGTGGGTGCCCACCGCGTAGATGGTAACCCCTGCCCTGCGGAGGAGGGAAGCTGGCTTGGACAACTGGTCTTGAGAGAAGCCTTCCGTGATGACCACGGCCAGCTGCTGCACACCGTGTTTGAACCGGCTGCCCCTCTCCTCAATGAAAACTTCGTTCCTTAGGAAATCCAAAGCAGCTCCAGTCTGGGTCCTTCCACTTCTTCTCCGGTAGGTTATTTTGTCCAAATACTCTAAGATTTTGGCTGCATTCTGAAATGCATCCAGGGAAAACTCCAGTCGTGGTTCCTCACTGTAAAAGACCAAGCCAATTCTCACACCATCTGGACGAACGTTTAGAGAGCTGACAGTGGTCTTTAAGAAGCTGACAACCTGTTGGAAATTTGATTGCCTGTCCCAGCTGAATTCCTCAATGAGAAAGACCAAATCAGTTGGGATAGCCGTCGGACATGCTATAAACAAAAACAGAAAGCAAGGCTTTAGCATGAGAACAGAGTAATAAAGACAATACTCATTTGGTACTATGCTATATTTTTATGTTGTATTATGCTACATTTTTATATACTATAATAATATATGTAGTATTACAAACTCTAATAAATATGTCATACTAACTTATATTAATGAGTTTTAGAATTTAGTGGAAGCCTTTATGACCAGTATTTGGCATGATGGTCAGAGAACACAGGTTTCGTACTTATCACAGAATTTTTCACCGGGAGGAGTATTCACATCACTTGCAAAATACGTAAATATATGCATATCCACAAGAAAGTGCTTTAAGATCATTTTTTCAATTCGTCAAAGTCCATTAGAAGCATCTGAGCCAGGCTTGACTAGTTTTTTTTCTTCATTTTTCTAGTTTCAGGAAACACTAAGTCAAATTCTCTATTATAGGCCTAAAACCTCCTTCATTTAATAATTTTTCCTCTCCGTAGAGATGCAAATAAGAAATTGTGACTATTAACTTGTGCATCTTTCTCTGATAACTCTCATGTCACTTCAACAGAGGCAACATGAAATATTGCAAGTGCCTATGAAAAATCTTTGTCCACAAATTGGGCTAACTGGCTTTTTCATTCTGCTATAAAGAACCTTCACCTGAACCTGCCTCAAATGGGAGAATGGAGCTGTACCTGCCTAAACTCCCTTCCAAGAGGAGTGGAGACATCTTCCTCCAAATTTAAGACAGTGCCTAATGCAGGGAAATCCACTGTGTCCACATACCAAAAAGGTCCAGATCTGTTTTGACATATGAAAACAGAAATCTCCCTAGCACAGAGCCAAAATCACACATGCAGAAGGCTGAAGCCAAGGTATAGACAGCGGAGTCCCATTAAACAAAGTTTAGAGAAGCAACAGAATCACCTTCTGACTTATCTTTGGCCTCTCGAGGTCCTGTAATTTCCCTTTTTTATAAAGAACCAAAAACAATCCTAGATTTAAAAAGAGTGTTGCCCCTGATTTTGCCAAGTTGAAAACACTTTCTAGAGAAACTCCAAGCATCTTTGACTTCTCCCTTCCTTCACCTGTTGGTACCAAGTGTTATTACAGTTGACCCTTGATCAACATGGGTTTGCCCTGTGCTGGTCCTCTTACACGTGTGGGCTTTCTTTTTAAGAGTTGGCACCAAAAGCCACAAGGCATTTATTTACAACTGCCCGCCCAAGTCTCTACAGATACAATCAAAGGTGCCTACTAGCCTCTGAGTACGAGGGAGGCCCTCGGAGGCCGTCAGAAGCCCCCAGGGCCCTAGGACTAGACAGGGCTGCAGATTGCCGTGTGTGTCCGTGGGGTGGTCAGGTAAAGTGCCAGGGCTGGGGCAGGAGGCTGGGCTGAAGCAGAGGAACATGCGCAGAGGGCAGGGACGACACTGTGCAGGAAGCCCTGAGCCCCTGGTATACCCGCACCCTCCCACTTGGTTCTTCACTCACCGGGGTCTCAGACAGACCCCTTTCCATGGTGGTGCCCCTGCCCCTCCACCTTCCGGAGGCCAGTGCACTCATGGAGGGCCATAGCTGCCCATGGCCACAGGCTAGAGCTACACCTCCAGGCAGATGGGGCAGGTGTACTACACCTCAAGGCTACTGCCACCAGCCATGGGCCCACCTGGCAGCTGCCTCTACCAACTAGAAACCACCAGGCTGTAGAACAACGCCATTCCCATGCCAAGCCTACCCTGTGCAGCCGTGGCTCAGCCTGCCTATATGCAGATTTGTTCAATAAATATATGTACAGTACTATAACTGTATTTTCTCATCCTTATGATTTTCTTAATAACATTTTCTCTTCTCTGGCTTACTTTATTAAAGAATACAGTATATGATACATATAACACATAAAAATGTGTTAATCCACTCTTTCAGTTATCTGTAAGCATCTGGTCAACGGTAGGCTATTAGTAGTTAAGTTTTGGGGAAGTCAAAATTTACACGGAGATTTTCAGCTGTGGGGGTAGGGTAAGGGCCCCTAACCCCTGAGTTGTTCAAGGGTCAACTATATTTCCTTTCAAGTTGTCTTCAAGATTCATTCCCTTTCCTCATCATCAGAGCCACCTTGGTCTAGACCCAGGTGGCTCCTCCATATGTGGATAGATGACAGCTCAGCCTTACAGTCTTTCTGAGTCTGAGGTGTCATGTGGAATTCAGCCTGCCCCCTGAAGCCTTCCTTAAAGACCATTTTGGTCATGTCATTTTTCCTGCTTAAAAGCCTATAGTTACCTCCCAGGGACTTTGAGACCCTTGGGGTCCATTCTACCTCATCAATCTCATCTCTCACTACCTCCAAACCCTCCCCCCTCCTCCAATCGGCTCCATTTTTTTCACTTTCTTCCACATTCATCCAGCCCATTCCCACTTCCACACCCTCACTGACGCTCTTCCCCTTACCAAGAGTAGGCTCTTCTCTTCTCCCTGTATATTAAGACCATACCCATTATTGAGGGACCAACACAATTCCTCCCAGGTCAGATTCTCCATTACCTCCCCTCCCTTTCTATTCTACTTCTACTTAATGTAATGTCCGTAAGGGACTTCTTAGTTTCTTATTAGCCCTGCTTGGACCTTCCTCATCTTGTCTCACATGTGTTTGTCTCTTCTGACTATAAAATTCCCAGGACTTTCAAGCTTTACATGTTGAGAGGTCTGGGCAGAGTTATGATAGTTCAGAGAAAGGAGGGATTTATCACTTCTGTTGTGAGGATCAACCAGAAGCTCTGCCGAGAGGATAACTTAACAACTGAAGGATAAAGTTTTGTCTGTGGGCATTCCAGGCTGCTGGTATGGTGTATTCAAGGGCAGAGACAGTGGTGGGAAAGTATGACACTTACATAGCAAATGGTGAGCAGTTCAGCTTGGCTAATGGTTAGAATGTATAAAGGGACTTAGCAGGAGATGAGGTTCAATGGTTCTCATCCCCAGGGGACATTTTGAAATATATGGCAGCATTTTGAATTGTCATTGGAGATGCTACTGGCAGGGACCAGGAATGTTAGACCTCTGACAATGCACAGTACAATCCTACACTATGAATGCCTCACTCAAAATGTTAATAGCACCTCCCTTGAGCATTTTGAACACCAGCTTCTCTGGGGAGAAGCCTGAATGCTCCTTCTCCTAGAAAAGGCATATGGTAACTCGAATTATTGTTCAGAGATATTAACTCCCTATATCTCACTTCTATGGGGGAAACATACTTTCTTACGATGACATGACTATATGACTTGCTTGACCAATGGGATGTTAGCAGATGATGAAGCAGAGGTCTTAAAAGTGCTTATGTAATTAGGTTTTCTCTCTTGCACCTCTGCAGTTACCATGGGAATAATGTGTCCAGACTAGCCTAACAATCCCAGGAGGAAGATGAGAGCTATGGAGCAGAACCAAATGTAGATCAACCAACCCTCAGCCAAATCTCAAATCTGTGAACAAGCTCAGGCAATATCAGGAAAGCCATTCAGTTGAGCCCAACAAAGATCAGCTGATCCCCAGCAGATCAGCGAAAATAAATGATTCTTCTCAGCCACTGACTTTTTGGATGGCTTCTTATGCAGCCTCACTGTGACCACAGTTAACTGATATAGGGTGTATGCCCAAGGAAGCCCCATGCCTCCTCCTCTTCCCCCTGCACTGGTGCTGGTATTGCAGTACTGAGGAATCCAGAATGCCCCCCTTCTCTGCTCTTTCCCCCAGAGTTTCTGAGACCTCCCAGCGGCTCACACATGTAGGGACCAAACCTTACCTACTACAGGCTCCTTCTCAGATGCAGTCCCGAACCCGAGCTGCCCGGTCCCTTGGATCACCACACCCACATCCTGCATCAACTGTCTGACTCCACCTTGTCCTTGCATCTCATATACAAGGGGTGGGGTTGCCATCCCCTCCAGTTCTCTCCTGTCAAAGTCCTGTACACCCACAGACATGACTTTCACGCCTTTTTCCCTCAAAGTCTGTGCGGCATCCCAGACCTCATCCTCAGATTTGCCTGAGGTCATGACCACTGCATATTGCGGAACACCCTGGAGAAACCGGCTTCCTGCTGCCTCCTGGAAGAAAGTCTGATGAAGATATCGCAGAGCTTTGCCCGTCCTCCTGGAGCCACCCTGGAGCAAAAAGTGGTCACGGACATGGGCAATCATCTCATCCCGGGTCTGGTAGGTATTGAGCAAAAATTCAATGTGGCCTTGACCACCATACTGAGCCAGCCCAATCTGGTACTTGTCCCTGCCAACATCCAGCAGGTCAATCACTCTGGAGATGAAATTCTGCATCCACTGGAAACTGGCATGTGATGTGCCCTGTGAGGTGTCGGCAAGAAAGACCACATCTGCATAAGCTTGGGTGAATTCTGGAATTGAAGAGAGGAGGAAGAAGGAAAAGACATAGAGGAGAAAGTAAATCAAATCAAGATGTCATGAAAACTGAATTCAAGGATGCAGGGAATATAAGAGGGACAGGTACTATAATTATGTAACAATGTGCATATTATTCTTCCACCTCCTCTGTGTAAACCAATCACAAGACTCTCTCCCTCTTCCACCCTGCTGTCTTTGTTGTCTGCTTTATTAGACTAAAGCACCTCTCACCTATTCTTCTTCCACCAATGGAAGAGGCAAGGGAAATGGATATATGTGGAGTAGTTATTTTGTGCTAGCAGTTTTTATACACATTATTTGATTTAATCCCCATAAGCCATCCTACTAGGCAAGTGTTATTATCTTCACTGTACAGATGAGAGCATTGAAATGAAGAAGTAAAGCTGCTTGTCCTCTCTCACCTAACTAGAAAGTGGCACAGGCAGGACAAGAACATAGGTCTTCTGGACTTCCTCTGAACAACATGGCAGGATGTCCTTTTCTACCCCTGAGAACTGCATTCATTCTTCAACCCCCAGCTCCAATGTTCCTTCACCTAGGAAGTCCCCCCAGGTTCTCCAGAGATGGCAGCCAGCTCCTTCTCCTGCCCTTCCACTATACTCAGTGCATCCCGGCTCATACTGTAATTAGGTGTCCTCGTTGGAATGTTGGGTTTTGATGCAGCTTCTTACCTTTTATCTTACCCTCCACTGCTGAGCACAGAGTCTGAAGAATGCCTCCTGAGAAATCCTGAAGGGTGTTGAAGTTTTCGATGTTGAAGAGATACTTCTCAAATGGCTCACTGGCTATTTTTTGCAATTCCTGGACATCTTGGACATTGACCCCTACCACATAAACAACCACTCCATCTTCTTTTAACTTGTTAGCTGCCTCCTGAACTTCATCATTTGACTCCCCATCTGTCACCAGGATAACTATCTGAGGAACCCTGTCCTTGGCCCGGCTGCCAGCTGCCTCAGTCAAGTAGTGCCTCCTGATAAACTCCAGGGCACTCCCTGTGTTTGTGTCTCCTGTACGGTAGGGAAGATTCTGGATCTTCTCCAGGACCACACTCTTCAGAGGGTGCTGGTTCAGCTGAAAGGCTGGGTAGATGTTGTCATTATACTGAGCAAGTCCCACTCGGACCTGGTCACTGCTGATGTCAAGCCCCAAGATGACAGAGTAAAGGAAGTTCTTCACTTTTTGGAAGTTCTGGGGTCCAACGCTGGTTGAGCTGTCTACTAGGAAGACAATGTCTGCTAAGACTGCCTCTCTGCAAGCTGCAAGAAAGAGGGCAAAAGTCATGGAGTCTGTGAGTCTTCACTCAAAATGCTTAGAACCAATGGGGCTGGATGGTGTACAGAAAGGAGAGCAGGGCCAGTCAGACTAGACTCTGTGGTCCTCAGATACCCTAAATGACAGTGCTCAGAGAAATGACAACATTTTTTGTGCTTTTCCTTCCCTCAACTCCATCATCTCCTGAGGCTTCTGTCTTGTTCTACTGATACGTCTAATCTTGGAACACACTTGGACAATCCCTTGAATCTCATGAAGAAGAAAACCCCTTCTATAAATGTAGTAGCATGCTGAGAAAGGAGTTGTGCTCTTTCCAGTGGTAATAAACTTCATCTCTACAAGAGTACTGGTACCAACAGGTCAGAAAACTGGAATACATCCTGCATTCCATTATACACATCATTGTGGTTCCACCACTTAGGAGCCCTGTGACCTATGTATCACCCACCTTTCTGAGACTTGGCTTTCTTCTCTGTAGCACTGAAACTTTTATACCAGCCCTCACACTCTCACAGAGTTGTTTGGAGGATAAAATAAGATAATCTACTATAGCAGACATTATTTGTGCTCTGCCGAAGTCCTTTTGAATTCTTTGTTACCATTTCTGTACACTGTACGTTGGAGGACTTCCCTTCAGCTGCTGGAGCTGCTTTGCCTACAATATATGAAAGCCTAGCTGAAGCATAATTTATATTCCTGAGCTCTCCTGTAGGATCAAGCTAAAACTACCCTCTGGAACTTTTGCCTGAGATCACATTTTTCCTTTCTTTTCTCTACTCTCTGTCCTGCACCCCCCACATCCTTACCAACCCTTTGGGAGCTCTTCCATAATAAATAATGTATATCCAAATCCTTGCCTCAGGCTCTGCTTCTGGGGAACACAATCGATGACACTTGTCCTATTGGAATGCATCTGGTCTTAAGATCCTGGGATCAAATCCTAGCTCTGCCATCCAGTTACATTACCTTTGGCCTCAGTTTCCTCACTTGAAAAATGCAAATAATAATAACACCAATTGCCTTACATATCTATGTAAAAGTAAATACTAATTGCCTTATGTACCATACACATCCCTATGGGTCTAACAAAGAATCGCCTTATGTATGTATCTATCAGTCAGTTGGGCAATGTAAATAGGTTTGGCAAACTATATAGTACCAAGCAAATGGTAGTTAGTATTACTAAGTATATAAAACCTTTTTGTAAACCCTGAAGTGATACACAAAAGCAAGGCATATAATTTGGTTGTACAAATGCAATACTGCCACCATACACTTGCAGCATCAAATGGGTGAAAAGTTTTAGCACCTCTTCCAATTTACCTGCCTTCTGTAGAAATGCCACAATAATGAATAAGTAATGAAGGCTCTATCCTCTTATGCATTTTGATGAAAACCACTAGCAAGCTTCTCTTCCTCTGCTCAAAGGTCTTTGCTTTCTCATAGAATTAAGTAATTAACTCATAAAGGATTTCGGCAAGTCTCTGCCCCATCACCACTGACAGACATACAAAGCTAATGAGTTAGATCATCACAGGTAATGATCATAATGCTATCACCTCTGATGGGCTGAGCACTGCGATAAGCACCTGACTTGCATAATTTTATTTAATGATTTCAACAACTCTCTGAGGCAGGTACTACCATCCTAGGAAGAAAACTTAGATTCAGAGAGATAAAGTAACTTGTTCAAATTGACACAGTTAAAAAGTGGAGAAGTGGGATTTGAACCCAGACCGTACTTTCCCCTAAATTCATGCTCATAACCAATACTTTATACCAACACACTGGCAATAAACTAAGCAATAAGCAAGCTTCCTGGAAGATCTGTTGCCCCTCTCCCCTCCTCGACCCCCCATCCAGACAACATGGATAAGTTCAATCTAGGAAGAATATCATTCTAGGAACAAATATTCTTCCTCCAAAAATGGACTTCCACTACATCTGCATATAGAACCAGCATATGGCCCATGCTATTTATTTAAAAAGATGGTAAGTCTCTGGTCAATGATTGGAGAGGAGCATAGAGTACAGATAGTTTAGTGAGACTGTAATATTAAAATTCAACATGCATACATATGGAAAATAAGGAGGACAGTGGGAGAGATGAAGAAGAGATAAAGCTTTGAGCTCTGTGATTTCTAGATCAGAAACAAGAAGGGGCAAGTCTTCTGTACCTGGAAAGACGTTGTCAACAGGCTGAACTGCCTTTGCCAAAGTGTCACAGAGCTGTTGCCGCAGCTTCTGAGCATGACTGCCCAGATCAGAGAAGTTGGGAACAAAAGAGGCGAACTTCTCCTCAGGACTGCTCGCAATCTCCTTGAGCTCGGCCAAAACCGCATCTTTGACACCAACGGTATAAAGCCGGACGCCCGCCCTCCTGAGGGCCTTGGCGGCTTCCTGCGCACCGTCCTCAGCTGGGCTGCTGCTGATCACCAGGGCCGTCTGAGGCACGCCCTGGCTTGCCCGACTCCCTGCTGCTGCCTGGAAGTGCTGATCTAGAAGGAACTGCAGGGCCAGGCCCAACCTGTGGCCCCCAGGCCGAAATTGAAACCTTTGAATGTGTTTCAACACATCGACTTTGCGGGGGTAGGTGGAAAGTAGGAATTCGGAATGGGGCATGTCGCCGTACTGAGCCAGCCCCACGCGGATGGTCTCTTTGCTGACATTGAAGCTGTTTACCATGATGTACAAGAAGGTCCGCATGCTGTGGGTATGTTGGGGGTTGATGTTGGCGTCCACTAGAAACACGACATCTCCCACAGACGCTTCCCTGCAGACTGGGGAAGAGAGTCAATTCAAGATAAAACAGCACAAAATTGACAGCTTCTGGCAGTGACTCTATCTCTCCCCATTCGTTGCCTTCACAGCCTGCAGATCGGCCTGCACAGCTCTTTGACAATAGCTAATATGCATCTTCCTTTGCTTCCTCATGGCCACCATCTACCCTTGTTCACCTGCCACTCTCTGTTTCATTCTAACAGACATCTGACCCCCTCAGTGAGATCCCTGACCACGGCCCTCCACCCATCCCTTAAACTTAATAAAAGAAAATATTTTCAACCAGTAGAGGATGCTGTTGGTGCCCCGCCTAGATCTTTGCTGGCTGGCACACCTGCTTCAAGGGCTACAGTTAACTGCTCCCCTCTGACACTTGGTCTAGAGACCTGTCCATGCTGAAGGGAGCAGAGCAGCCACATCTGGAGACACCTGGAAAGTTATACCACCTGGGTGGCCAATGGTCAATCATATGGGCTTACAAGCACCTGGCCCCCTTGCCTTACTGAAACAACTCATGGTGCCATTTATGTTCCAGCATCTTCCATGGCTCAGGCCAAGGCTGGATGTTACCTGAGGCTACATCCTTGCTTGGCTTCTTCACCCCCAGCCTGTCTCACTTCTCTTATTCCCTTACAGGTCTGTCCTAAAGAGTACTCCCTCACAATAACACATTCACCAAATCCCTGTCCCAGGCTCTGCATCTAGAGATTAGAACCTGACCTAAGACATCTGCTTTCCAGCTTTGACCTCTGGCACTCCCTAGCTACCACCAGCCCCTTTTAGTTTTATCTCGTGGCATTACCATAAGCGTGGCTCCCATTTGGCTCCTTTGGCTCCTTTGGCTCCCTGAACTCAAGCCTGCACTGTACAACTACTTCCAAACCCAATTCCAACCCCGGAAACACAACCCCAACAGTGGCCAGAGCGAGTGGTGCTCCAGCTGGGCCCACCCTGGTCTCCAGCATGGAAGGGATCAGAAGCCAGCTGACTGCAGGACTTGAGCCAATAGTTCATCTTTCTGCTTCTCAGATTGCATCTCTCTACTATAAGGGCTTGACCAGATGACCTGGTCTCTTCCAACTCAAACATTGCATTTCTGTGACAAGAAGTAAATACACAAATTAAACACTGTGCTCGTGCGGACCAAAAAAAAAGGGAAGAGGTGATTATGATCTCTCTGTTTGTCAGTAACCATCATGACATTTCCCCCACGCTTCGCAATGTGATTGTCCGTGCTGATGGTAGGAGAACCCGTGAATCAGTGATGAGAGAGAGGAGAAACAAAAGCAGAAACCAGCTGAAGAGGATGTTAGTTTCAAGTGGCTCAACAACCAGGGAATGAGTATCCCACGCTGGTTAAATACATTTTGCATTTGGTCTTGTGCCAGGAGAGTTAAAATACTGGCTGGGGCTGGCCCCACACTCACTCTCCCCGCTCCATTTTGCTCTCCATGGTCCAAGCTCCATGTGGCCCCTACATGCTAGTCCATCCACTGAGTTTCTTTCCCTTTCTCTCTCTTTTCTTTTTTCTAATAAATTCCCATAGAATCATGTTCTTTTATCTTGGTTTGTAATGTAACATTCATCAATGTGCTTATTCAACTAATGGCGATCTCCCCAACTAGACAGTGGGCTCCATGCAAACAGACACTGTATCTTTCATTTGTTTGTCCATCACTCAGGTGTCTAGCATAGAGTAGTCACCCAAAAAAATATTTAAGGAAGGAAATACTCGGGAATGAGAGAAGGAGAGAGGGAGGGACAAAGGGAGAAGATATCACAAGAATGGAAATATTGAACATTAATGAAACTAAATAAGGGAATCAGAACATTTTAGAGCTAGAAAGAATCCTATGAGATAATGTGATACAATACCATAGCCACGAGGTACATGTGGTGATTGAGCACTTGGAATGTAGCTAGCACAAATGAGAAAATAAATTTAAAATTTTACTGAATTTTAATTTAATTTAAATAGTCACATGCGACTAGTGGCCACTGTATTGAAAAATGCAAGTATAGAAGAATGTAAACCAAATTTACCCATCTTGCAGATAAGGGAAATAAGATCTAGAAAGCAAAGTAACTCACGTAAATCAGTTCGAACAGCCAGTATTAGAAACCAGGTCTCCTGACATCCAGTTCATACTCTGGACTGCCATAATGAAGATTAAATTAAAAATCCATATTATAGGAAGGCAAAGACCTTGTAAGAGTTTAGGCAGAGAAGGGCTGACGAAGGGTGGTATGCTCTAGGGACACTGAATCACTTCTAGGTTCCAGAGTCCCACTTCTCAGGAGTTTGCCTAATCTTGATCATAAAGCCGAGTGGAATGATTATTGAAAAGGCAGATAATAAATGAGCTCATGGCCCTTTAAGCTTTACTTCCCTTTGGTGCTCCAGAATGCAATCCTGTTGAGAGGAAAGAATTCAGTGAGTGCTCCAGGGATGGCTGCCTGGTTTGTCCCCTTAACATCTCTTTCAGAAGAAATCAAACACAGACTTGAGAGTGTTTCCGTGATCTTTCCGAACAGGAGAAAACTCACAGCTGTGGAACAGTTTTCCAGGCAAATAAGTATGGGTTCCATGATGTGCACCTCCAGAGATGTATTACCTTTTCATACATTGTTACTTTTCTTAACCCCTCCACCAGCCCTTTGTCATTTTAGAAGGTGTTCGAAACATGAAAAGACTGACTGTCACAGCTTCTGTTCACAAGAGCGGGGAGTCAGAGCTGGAGGGAAAATTTAGAGAGCTTCATGGGTTTTTTTTTTTTCCAACAAATAACAGTGTATGTAATTATATATAAATATTTAAACCTCAATATTGTCTCAGTGGGGCTTCGAGCTACTCAAACAATCTTCTCTTCATGAGACTTTCAGCATGAAAAGTCAGAACAATCTGTTAAAATGACTGCAAAAAAAATTCCAGAGGTGTCACTGGCATTTAGCGAAGCTATCCATCTCATGATGACAATTACCTCACAGAACAGCTCTGCTAAAGGAGACAAAGCAAAATGCGGAGTCAAGAGAGTAGGCCCATGTTTACAAAAGCATTTGAGAGCCTGGTAATACATTCAGAAGTATAGCATTTTTTAATAGCTCTTTTATTTATTTATTTATTTATTTTTGTCATTTGAGGTTAAGCTTTGAAAAAAATCAAGTGCCCGCTGTTCACTAAAAGCTTCTAGATTCTAAGCTCTCCTGAAAAGAAGCATTTCCCTTCCATTAATTATGAAGCTTCTGTACTATTTTCTTTTAAGATTGTCACTACCATAGGTCCCTGGCAAGGTCATCATTTTTGGCTTAGAGAATCCAATGCATTACCAATTCTCTGTGACTTGATGAAGCCAAAACTAGCTGCAAGAATGATGAACTCCCAAAACGCCTTCCAAGTCTCCATTCTGGATATGGACCTAGGGGAAAAAAAGAAACCTCATAATTAAAATTCTGTCTTCATACATTTTAAATGAGTGCATCATATCATATGTTAATTATATCTTAAAAAGTTGATTTAAAAAAATATATAGAACCATGTCTTTCCCCAGACCAACAGAAACTTGATACAAAATTAAGGGCTTATTGCTACATTGTTTCAATTGTTCAGGGAAGATGGTCTTGCTAACCCAACTCAGGAAGAGTTTTGTAAACACCGAGTGTGTACCTCAGACTTCACTGTTTAAAATTGTCCAGATAGGACTATAAAAGGATAAAGCATATGGGGCATGGGTAGAATTTCTGTTTCACACACTGAATCCGTTTGGTGGAACATAAACATTTCTGGATGATTTTGCTTGTATTTTTATACAAGCATTGGATGACCTTATAAATATTTGTGGCATGCAGAAATATTCAAATATCTCAGGAGCACATCTGCCTGATAAAATGAGGATAGCCTGAAAATATTTTATATGTTCCCAGAAGAAGCCGAATATCAGACTTCCCTCCCCTAAACTTGGATTCATTCCTGAAGGCCTCCATGAAAATTATCCAGTCCCAATTCCATTTCTGTTTTTTTGACTCTAAAGAAGTCCATGTGTTTAAAAATAAGAAAATCATGACATTCACATTGAATGAGGTTTCAACTGGAACAGGGAACACCTCCTCTTTATCTTCTTAGCCAGCCATCCTCAGCATCCTCAGGGGGTTAAAAGTAAGGATTCTTGGGCGCCTGGGTGGCTCAGTTGGTTAAGCGACTGCCTTCGGCTCAGGTCATGATCCTGGAGTTCTGGGATCGAGTCCCACATCGGACTCCCTGCTCAGCAGGGAGTCTGCTTCTCCCTCTGACCCTCCTCCCTCTCATGCTCTCTGTCTCTCATTCTCTCTCTTGCAAATAAATAAAATAAAATAAATAAAATCTTAAAAAAAAAAAAGCCCCGCGTCGGGCTCCCTTCTCAGTGGGGAACCTGCTTCTCCTGCCGCTCCTCCTGCTTGTGCTCTCTCTCTCTCTCTCTCTCTCTGTCAAATAAATAAAAATAAAATCTTAAAAAAAAAAAAACAACAGAAAGTGGAGGTGGAGCCATCCTATTTCCCTAAGGACACATTTCTACTGTGCATGCTTAATTTACTACTTAGAAATGACTCAAGGGGTGCCTGGGTGTCTCAGTCGGTTAGGCGACTGCCTTCGGCTCAGGTCATGATCCTGGAGTCCCGGGATCGAGTCCCGCATCCGGCTCCCTGCTCGGCGGGGAGTCTGCTTCTCCCTCTCCCCCTCCCCCTGCTTGTGTTCCCTCTCTCGCTATGTCTCTCTCTGTCAAATAAATAAATAAAATCTTTAAAAAAAAAAAAAAAGAAATGACTCAAGGATGTGAGATAACCACATCTATTTTACTATTTTATGGTAACAGAAAATACTGGGAGAATCCTTGACCTCAAAGGTCAAGACTTAATTCTGGTGTCAGCTTGACCATTTGCTTTGTGGACTTGAGCTAGCCAGTTCACCTTTTGAGGTTTATGTGAGGACTCTCAAGGGCTTGATACTGATCTGGGACACCTACTACATTGCCCACTATATTACAAACACTCTCCAAGGTATTGGTCCAATAATTTTCCAATAATAGATGTGATATAATTGGATTTCTCTGTTCCTCAGTTTCTACATCAATCTCCCACTAATGCCTCCTCATGAAGGTATATAGGTAATTTGAGGGAAGATACTTTAAGACTGTAAATATCTTATTCCCCAATAAACTCTCATCTAATGGCAAAGTAAATGAATGCATGATCATAAAGAATAGAGCTTGAGAATAAAGAGCTTGAGAGTTTGAAAGTGCCAGGAAGTATGATCCAAAATAAATTCAGATGTTATGATTATGATTATTATTACTATTGTTACAATCAAATACCATACCATAACTTTTTAACTCTTGGATTAATAAAGTTGGATGAAACAGAAAACCTTGAAATAGGGTATCTACATTTTCATATTCTGTTATATCCTAATTATTAGTATTAATGCAACTAATCACAAGAAATGAGAAGTATTTTTAGTTAGTTGTAAATAAAGTACCAGAGCTTTTTATGGAAATCCAGTGGAAAAGCCAGAAGTTTATAAACATTTTACAGCTGTGCATATGTGTATTTACATTGATGAAGAGAAAAAGGTCTATAGATTAAGGACTTAACACCTATATTTTATATACTATTTCATGAAGATGTTTATATCTAATTTAAGCTGCTGAAGGGGTTTTGCATTTGAATATGTAGGGTTCATTGTGGAGGCAAAAAAAAAAAATGAAGCCATTAAAAGAAGAGCAATTAGGTAGGGCTAGCATAGAATACTGATTCTTTCTGGAAATAATTCTAATGAGTGTGGGGTAGAAAGACACTTCTCTCAAAGTATGCTGAGAGAAGTCAAATAGTTCAATAGTTGACTAGGACAATCTATTTTTTAAGACTGATTCATTCAATTAAAAAAAATTATCTTGCAAGTAACCACCATAGTAGTAATTGATTCAGGGGAGAATCATCAAATGAAGCTAAAACTATTGGGTAGAAGCACATTGGGGAACAAGGTTTTAACACAGTCTCAAAGTATCTCCTAACAGGGGCACCTGGGTGGCTCAGTCGTTAAGCGTCTGCCTTCGGCTCGGGTCATGATCCCAGAGTCCTGGGATCGAGCCCCGCATCAGGCTCCCCACTCTGCAGGAAGCCTGCTTCTCCCACTCCCCCTGCTTGTGTTCCCTCTTGCTGTGTCTCTCTCTGTCAAATAAATAAATAAAATCTTTAAAAAAAAAAAAAAGTATCTCCTAACAAATTACTTGTACGTTACAAAGGGCAAAAAAGTACTTTTACAACAGAGAAACATGGTGGACATGATGTAACCAACAATGGTAGGCTACATCAATATCACATACTTCTTGATGTGATGCATGAGAAAACTACATCACTTACATGGTAGTTCTCCTCCAATCCCGTGACTTAAATCTAATAATGAGGAAACAATCATATACACCAAAAGTTGGAGAGAGTCTAAGAAACAACTGACCTGTGCTCCTCAAAAATATTAATGTCATGAAAAAAACAAAGAAAAGCTGAGGAACCAACTGAGGTTAAAACAGTCTAAGGAGAAGTGGCGATTAAAGGCAATGAACAATCTTGGATTAGAAAAAAAAAAGTCTATAAAGGACATAAAGGGAGAAAACAGGTAAAAATTTAATATGGACTGAATGTTATATGATAATTCTGTATCAATGTTACATTTCCTGAGTTTGATCATTGTGTTGTAGTCATGGAAGAGAACGTCCTTGTTCTTAAGAAATATACATAATATGAGGCAGAGGGTTTTGAGGTCACCCACTTACTCTCAAAGGTTCAGCAGAATTATAATAATTCATAGAGAGAGGAAAAAAGTATTGCAATACTCTTGCAACCTTTTTATTGAGTGTTTACTGTGTACCAGATAATATGCCAGGCACTAGAAATAAGATGAAAGAAACAGTTCTTCTCTTGAGAAGACTTGGAACTCTAGTGGAGAGAAAGAGATGGATGTATTGTAATATTGTGGGATGAGCAAAATAATATAGAAATCTGTACAAGGTGCTGAGGAACACAGTGGGTGAGCATCTCTCTTCACTTGGTGAAGGCTTCACAGAGCAGATGATGCTGGAGTTCAGATTTAAAAGAGGAATAGAAATTTACAAGTGAGCAAGTGGAGAAAGGGAATTCCAGGTATGCAACAGCACAGGCAAGGACTCAGAAGAGGTATTGGACAACCCCAAATAGGGCTCATCCAAGGCCTTGAGAGCTAAAGTTTTGGAGTGCAGGGAACCTGGGCAAGCCTTCTTGGAGCTCAAACACCAGGTGATGCATAAGCTCTGAGGGCATACATCTAATGGAGACCTTTGGTTTTCTGACATGCATGAACTCAGAAGGTGGGATAGAAGAGGGGAGCTGGGTAGAGCTTCTCAGTCTTCAACCATAAACCACCTTCATGTCATTTAATTAAACTAGCTGTGCTTTATATACCAGTCTCCTTCAAGTTTCCTATTCTCCCTCTATTGACCCCTCGAAAATAAAATGAAAAGATGCCATCTCTAATGTCCTACGCCAGTGGTTTTTAGATTGAGCATTGTATCAGAATCACCCAGAGGACCTGTTAAAACCCAGCTTCCTGGACCCCATCTTTAGAGTTTCTGATTTAATAGGTTTGGGTGGTGAGAACTTGCATGCTGAGTGGATCCAAGGGACCACACTTTGAAAACCACTCTTCCATGCATTTAGCATGCAGCGGTTCCCAGACAGACAGATGTCTGCTCCACTTACTTTCAACAGCATCTTCAGCTCCACATGGAAAAAAGCAAGTGTCTATTATCAATTAGGTGGGGAAAGGGAAGAGGCGATCAATTAAAAATGTTTTCTTTATACATACCTGACTGAGAGGTAAGCAGAAGCTTCAAAATATTTAGATGAAAGACCCAATGCAAATGTGCAAAATTAACTTAACACATTTTTTCAATTTGCTTTGTAATTATACTCTATTCCCTAAAATAGTAAAGAGCTATCTTCTCTCTCTCTCTCTCTTTTCAATTTTTTTCTGGTCATTTAAACACGATTATTTTAAGCACTGTATTATTTGGCTTTCTTACAAGATAGTCTTGGAGTATACCACAAGAACAGTCCTGGGCCACAGGAAGCTCCAGAAAGCAAACAGTTGGGGGACATGAACGGATTCTTCTGTACACATCACATTAGAATCCACACGGCATGTTTAACAGTTAAGAAAAATGAAGGTTAGCCTTAACCTATTGCATAAACATTAGCATTTGCTTTCTGTGCCCATTCACGAATGCTATGATGGCTTGGATATATACAGAACTTTGTTGTAACATATTTGAGGGAGGCTGTGTCAAACATTTCAATGACAATTAATGTGTCATGAGGCTCAGAAAAAAAATAACAAGATGCAGAATCCTGGAGCATTCCTCCAGGAGGGATAAGGATTGCAATGGCAGAGTTCAGCAGGGCAGTGTGCAAAGCAGGAAATGGATGTTGATGGCCATGACACTCTCCCATCAGCTGTGGTCATGTCAAGACTAGCACACAATTTGTAAGGTGTTGAAAATTTGGGAACGGAATAGAATGTCAGCTCTTGGGCAGTTTTTAAATATCCTAGGCCCTCTTCATATCTTGATTCACCTAGTTTCCCACTGTGCTAGGTTCATAGGTCACCTACTCTCTTTGCCATATTGCATTGACATTGCTTAATTGTTTATCTGCCTTACTGGGCTGTGAACACACAGAGAGAGGAGCCACCATCTGAGACATCTTTGCAGTGCTGGATACGTTGTTGAAACTAATAAATCTTTCCCTTTTGTGATCATTATATAAATGTTTGAACTGCTGAGTGCTTTAATCCAAGGGCAAAATCATACTCAAACTCTTCCAAGTTATGTGTAGCTTATAAATTCCATCACCTCAGCATTTCATGAGCTTGGTTTTGCCAGAGATGGGAATAACTACGCTACCTTTCTCAAGTGTTTCATTCAGGAAGAATCCCTACAATCCACTAAGTAGATCAGGCCCCTCTGAAGACCTGGGGCAGTCAGGACACTGCCACTCCCTACTTCCTATCACCAAGAAACACAGAAAGAGCAAGTTGGGGTAGTAAATAAGGGCAAGATGGCCTTCTGCAATTGCCTAGGGCATCATACACCCTGTCCGTTATTTCTTTTATGTCCTTTAAGAAAGTTGCTCCAGAATCTGAGAAGAAAGTGTAGTGTGGAGCAGCAAAAACTGCATAGAACTTGACTTTGAATTTTTTGGTTCAAGTGTCAACCCTGCCACATTCTTGTTATATAGCTTCTTGGAAGTCTCTTGAACTCACTAAACCTCAGCTCTGTCAGCATAAAATAGAGGTTATGATACTGCACCATCACTACTTGGCAGGGTTACTGTGAAGACAGCAGAAGCTAATGGGGTAGGAAACACTTTGTAGAAAGCTATAAAACTTGGGAGGTTACCATTACCTTGTCAAGCAAATAATCCACAGAACAAAATTCCAAAAACTGAATCCTTTCTCACTGATAGAACCAAGCCTCACCATTTTTTTATTCCAAGAGAAAAAATGCATTGCTTGAATCAAAGAGCTGTGGCTACATTTCTGCTTCATTATGTCTAGGAAATAATCACACTATGATGAAAGCGAGGTTTGTATAGGAACAGCATATGTTACAGCAGTGAGAGAAAATTCCCTAAATCGGAGAAGTGGGGTATCAGGTGTGACAGCAAGTTGGTGGTCACCTGGATGAGATAAGCTCTTTGAAATCTTATGTTCTGAAATCTTAGCTGTCTATGTTCTTTGGGCTGAATCTTTCACTTTTGTCTGCAGGGCCTCAGCTTAAAAATAACTTAAGTGCCATTGAACCTTTTTGCATATCTTAAATAGCGTATAATAAAAATTTTTAAGACAAACTGAAAAAATACCCACTAAATTCAGCGACACAAACCTATCAAGCCCTTGGAAAGGTAATGATATTTCTTTACAGATTGCAAGATGCATTGACCACGCTACAAATCTCTCTGGAGTTTATAGAATTATAAGTCAGTGTGGTTTGCCAAGTCCACTCAGACTTTGATGATTCAGAATATGTCACTTATTCCTTCCTTCTGCCTAGAAGGCTGTGTACTACTCCTTGGCCCCAGTACACACGCATACGTGCACACACACCTACACATACACACACCTGCAGGCTCTAGTCACCTTTCACAACCCAGCTCACGCATCACCTTCCTAACCCAAGCCTGATGGCAAATCACTCCCTGTTCTGTTCTTCATCTGAAACGTGTACATTTATTTCAATGAATAACTGAGATTTGTTAAAACTGTGTCTTTACCATTAATATATGCTCAGCACCTAAAACAGTTCCCTTCTCTGCTCTCCTTTGTTCTTTCTCTCTCCCTTCCTTCCTTCTTCCCTCCCTTTGTTCATTTCTCTCAGTTCCTGGCAACTGCAACCTTCTTGTAGCACAGACCAGAAACCATGGAGTTATGATGAACTCATCTCTCACACACACCCTCCATTCAACCTGCCAAGAAATCATGCTGGATCAACGTTTAAAGCTGTTTACACAGAAACTGATCCTCTCATCATTTCTACTGCAAACAGGCTGGTTCAAGCCACCATCATCTCTCTTGCTTGATTACTACAACAACTTCCATGGCTCTCCCTGCTTCTAACCTTTCTCTCTGAAGTCTATTCTCAACATATATCCAGCAAAATCCTTTTAAAACCTAAGTCACCTCTGCTCCAAGGCTTCCAATGGCTCCCTGTTGCATTCAGAGTGAAAAAACAAAATAGGCTGCAAGGTTCTATGTAATCCGGCCCCCAGTTTTCTCTAACTCACCTCTCACCCTCGCACATTAGACCCTGATCGCTTTGGCCTACTGGCTGTTCTTCAAATAAGCCAGTTACACTCCCTGTTTAGGGTCTTTATACATACTGTTTCCTCCATCTGAAATGCTCTTCCCCATATATCGCCATATACCCAGATATATCCCTATATATCCGTACACATCTACACATATCCACATATATCTACGTATATCCACAAATAGCCACATATATCCTATATGTCCATCTATGTCTACATATATCCCCATATATCTACACACATCCCCATGTGGTCCCATATATGATATACATCCCCATATATCCACATGGCTGATTCCCTGGCTTACCTCAAGTCTTGGCTCAGATGTCATCTCAGTAAGGTCCACCCCAGCCATTCTACTTAAAACTGCTACCCATCCTTGTTCTCGCAGCACACCCAACCCCGTTTACCCCCTTCTGCTTTTCCTCTTTTCTTCTTTTCTTATCACCTTCTAACGTGCTACGTAATATTCATCATGGTTTTTATGAATTACCTGTTGTCATGTCCCACCTTCAACTAGAAGTGCTACAAGGAATTTTGTTTTCTGTGATATACCCCCAGTGCCTGACACACAGTAGGTGCTCAGAACAGATCTGTTGCATAAATTCATTTGTTCAGGAAAAAAATGATTTCCTGTTCTTAAGAGAGAATGTTTTATACAAAGAGTTAGAGGCATTCTTGGGAAGATTGGTGCTCCCTAGGCCATTATTTTTTGGTAAATGGAGGACTCAAAGCCAACTGGGTTCACTTTCTTATTTTAATTATAATTTTATTTTTAATTCATTTGTATTAAAAAATATAATCAGAACAAATATCATAAAACTAAACATTTGGCAAATTTGTAGAGTAAGTAAAACCGGATCACAGGCATAGTATTAGAAGGGACTTGGTTTAAGATCTCTGAGAAATCTAAAATGGAGCCAGTCTATGACTACACCCATGCCCAAGGATGCAGGGGAGAGGTGCAACCAGAGGTGAATCTTTTAAAACTCACAGCCACAAAAATTCACTTACACAGTGAGTTGCTCAAACATAAGACGTAAGATTAGGTTGGAATGTTTGGGCAAAACAATTTCTTGTATGATCTTTTTTAAAAGACTCATGGTGTTTTTATTTCAGGCCAAAATATCAGGTAGATAACATTCATTATTTCACTTTCTAGTGACTCTGTAATGCACCAAATTTGCTATTTCTGCAAAAAGGTAGACGAGGCTTCATTACTCTTGGTAATGAATAAATGCATCCATAGACCTTTCAAAGCCCATTCCTATGAGTCAGAAACTACCAGACAGAATATATGTGATGGCAGACTACTTTCAAAAGCCTGTGGCATACACACTCGGGGGCTGAAATAAAAAGGACCCTTTTGCATTTGCAATTCCCTGGGCCTGTTTCTTAGCTTCTGAAGATCAATACAAAAGAGAACAAAAAAGTGCTAGATTTTTCTCCTGTAGTTCTCCTCCATCCCTGTCTGTCCAGTGAACTTAAATGTATTAAGTATCAACCCCAGTCATCAAAAAATTGCCCATAAAATCCGAATCTGACCAATTTTATATTAACTTTTCTTGAAGTTCTTTATAAAAATAATCATTTTCTTGAACTCTAGTAAATGATATGCATGCTGACGTATTTAGGGAATTTACTGATGTTTATAATTTACTTTAAAATGCATTTAAAAATAAGATGGATTAACAGATGGCTAGAGGGATGGATATGTGAAAAAACAACTATATTAAAATGTTCATGGTGAACCTAAGTGGTGAGTATACATGTATTCCCTCTGAATTCTGTAACTTTTGCTCTATGTTTGAAATTTATCATTAAAAATTTAAATAATCACCTAACTTATTTCTTAAAATTGTGTATGGTAGTCAAATGGAAAGGAAAATGAGAGTCTAATTATATGAATCCTGGCAAACTAGATGGGAGAAAACTCTATTTCTAACTCAAAATTGCCCCTGGGATTGCTCTGAGAGAGTCATTTTTACCTGAATTTATATCTCTACTAAAGCCTTGTTTATTCCCTGAGTCTTTAGTGTTTTCTTTCTTCCTTTGGCCTTACAGTTCTAACACTAATCTCCGTGTTTAAATTCTCCCAAAGATTTGCATCAGTGAAATAATTCATGAGACATGTGTGAGTCCCCATAAATTGGTTTCCCCTTTCCACACAGATGGTAAATTCTGGGCCCAATCTTAAAATATTTCACATCTTCCTGCTCCACAAAAGTTCAGAGTTACAGATCTCCTTTCATCACACTTTGAATCTTAAAGGTTATTCTATATCTGACAGAGATACTCTTTGGGGTTTTTCCTCCACATCTTCATCCCTGTCTCATTTTCTCTCCATCTCTTCGCTATAAGAGGTCTAACTATATCACTTTCTCTTCTGTTGGTCTGTCTATATGTCCCTGTCTCTCTCTGCCCAGAAGTGAAAGAGAAGCGGGGCATTTGCAAAAATACTTGGAAACAAACTAGAGTTCCCACCTACCAAACTCTCCCTGGGAAAAGGCATTTCCTCCTACCTGGCAAAATCTTTCAGACTTGTTCTTTTAATTCCTCCTTCTGGTCTTCATCCCTTAAGAAGCTGTTTGAGCCTTGGGAATTCCCTAGAGTACAGGAAGGCTCAAGGGTACAATGACACATCAGCTTTTCCAGTATTTAATCCACTCCTGGGGGAAAGGAGCGGGGGTGAAGGGAGGAGCAAAAAACGGTGTTTATGGTGACTGATGCATTGTTTTTTCTCATGCGTGCTTTATTGCCACTAAATAAAAAGAGTCCTTCTGTAAACACTAGTCTCAAAAAGGCATACAAAAACTTACCAGGAAGAGCATTCTCAAAAAATAGTAATAATAATAATAAAATAATATAAATAAAACTAGACTTTTTCAAATTTAATTAAAAATTCCTAGAATAAAAATTAATCCTAATTATCCTTATTTCAGTGATTTAGTCTCCACCTAAAGTCTCTAGACTATGAGCCCGTTGAAAGCAGGAACAGGGTATAATTCATCTTTGGGTCACTCGTGTCCCCTGGATATCCCCAGCCAAGGGTCTTGTACATACTAGGTCTCAAAATAGTAGGTATATGGGATGGATGAATAGGTGGAAGGATGGGTGGATAAATTAATGAACTGGACACAACAAAAACTGTCTGCATTGATAACATTTACCAAGCAGGATAAAGCTCAAGTGTTCGTACTCATCTTGGATGTTCTAAACCAGCCCACACCAACCAGATTAGAAATCAGGATGGAGTCGAAGGAAATATATAAGTATTTATATGTGTATATATACATGAGTTAAACTAAGAATTAAGCAGCTATAAAAAGAAACCTAACAGGGAAGGTCATTTCCTTCTCACATAGTTCAGTCCAAGGTGAGTGTTCCAGGTCAGCAAGCAGCTTTCCTCCACACAGTCATTGAGGGACCCAAGCTAATATTCAACACGGGGCATCTGAAGTTTCTGCAAGTACCACCATGGTAGCCAGTGGGAAGGGTGAAAGAGCTAACCCTACAGACTTCCTCCTAAAAGAGTGAGTCAGAGGCTGCTCACATTCCTTCCACTCACATTCCACTGGTCAGAGCTTAATGACACTGCCACATCCAGCAGCAGGGGTGCTTGAGGTTTGATTTCCCACCAAGCAACCATGTGTCCTGTTCAACTCTGTTACCATAAAAGAAGGAGAGGGAGAATGGAGGTGGAGGAGGGGTTGGTCAACTACCATCTCCATCACATTTTGTATACATGTCATTCACCATTATCTCAAAATCCGAAGACCCATACTTAGACCCAACTCCGGCATAAGTATTCAACAAAATGGGGTCAAGTGAAGTTTCCCAAAATAAATTGTTAATAGAAGGATAGTGTATGATTAACAGAGTTGAATTCAGGCTTCTCTGTGTTTTTCCAGGATTGTTAAATTTGACCTAAAACCTAGAGAGCCTCCTACACAGAGGATAACTTCCAAAATGATAGGTTAGTTCACTCTTCATCAATTGTCCCTTAATTATTCCTGATGTGGGGATAACAGGAGCAGAGCTTTGCTCTACCTGGAAATAGAATAACATCATATATAGCTAAGAAACTGTAAGTGCTCATTAAATATTCCCTGAGGGAAATAATCAAGCCATCATATGCAAAATCCTTCAGCAAAAACAGTGAAGTTCAGATATTCAATGCCAACCAGCACTTCAGTCTTTTGTTCCCTCCTGCTCAGGAAGTCATGTTTTCCCCTCTGATTCACCCACCTCACAGCATCCCCCTCTTCTGTCTCCCTTTCATTCTCCAAAGCAGTAGCTTAGACCCCAAGATAACTTTAGGCTCAAGATCTTAAACTCTCTAACACACACCCTGGTTAAATATCAAGGTCCTTATTTTTTCTGTTACTTCAGAGCATTCACCATTTTGTTCTGCTCTGTATCCACTTCCTGACCTTCAAGCAATATTCCTACTTCTCCTTGTCTGCTCTTCTCCCATAGGGGAGAAGCTTGCCATCTTCATTTGGGTTCCCCCCAAAGCGGACCCTGAGACAAGGACTTGGGTGTAGGCAATTTATGTGGAAAGCCATCCAAGGAAGGAAGAGAGGGAATATGGCAAGTTAGACCTGAAAGAATAAAAGCCCAGAAGTTTGCCTTAATGTGTATGTTACTGTGGTAGGCAACTGAGGTTCAGTCTCCATGGGAATCTTCTGAGAAACTCAGAATGGCCCTCAGAATCATCCCAGGGAGATACAGTTGGGATTTAGTCACTGAATGCCAGCCCTCAGTGGTTGAGAACTGAAAGGGGGACAGATGTGAAATCCTTGGCACTTTCAAGCTGCCCTGTGAGCAGGCTGAGTAAGTAAGCTCTCTTGGCAACTGAGAAATCTCTCAAGTGGAAGACTATGGTGGGAAGCTATGTGCATGTTCAGAAACTGTCTACAGCTGCAGGGGAGCTCAGAGATGCACTGAGCGGATCTGGGGCATGGCATCAACAGCGTCTGCTACATGTGCCAACTTCTCCAACTCGAAGTTTCCTCACCTCAGAACCTCAGATTCCACCTCCCCCTGACTATTCTCCCCATGAGTTGGACCAAATTCCTAAGCTCAGAGTTCACAACTTCTTTCTCTTTGCTCTCGAAAACATCTATGCCAATATCCACTGTTGTCTTCACCCTTGCGTACTGGGCTTGTTTCCTTCTGCAATGTTTCCATCACTAAATTGTGACCTGCTCAAGGATAGAAATTCTATCCCTTTGCAAAGATTAGCATAGTAGGAGCTCCACAAATATTTGCAGAGTGAATAAATGGTGAATAATTGCCTCAATAATATATGTAAACTTCAAAGGACCTCCAACTTCTCTTTGTGACTGACATGACATTTTCACCTTAACTCACTCCTTGATGTTTGATTACAAAAACCATGTTTTTATTTCAAGAGAGACCCTGATGAGTGGAAGAGAATCAATCTCTTCTGCAAAGCTTGGGGGTGAAAATGCTTTTTGTTAATTAACAAAAGGACATGAGAAAACTTGTTCTCTAAGATCATGGATTGTCAGAAACTGATGTTTGAAATCACATTTAGTGAGAATTAAACACCTCTTTTTTGCCTAGAGGATTTAAATCATTTTAACACAGAAAAACAGCCTCAATTTCCAACCCAGGTGCAGAGCTTCAGATAAGGGTTTTGAACACAACATTCCACATTTATCTTAACTTTGTAGTTTCCAAGGAAACAGGACCCTGAGTTCTCATCTCAGCCCAGGCATGATGTCAAATCCTTTATACACCCCCTGCTTCACTTTGAGTGAGCATTACACTGCTTTGTTGAAATTTTACTTAAACCCCACCACCCCCTAAATACTACAACAAGCCTGAGTCTTCCTTTGGTGAGGTGCCCCTTTGGTGTGGGGTCCCCTTACTCAGCAAGTTAACCTTATTGGATGACAAGTGTCTCCTTGGTGGTTTTTATCAGATGGACTTTATCACCTCTGGCCAATTTGCTTGTAGCGGAGATAAATATATCAAGGTTGCTAGTCATTACCATGAAAAGCACTTAGAGATAGACACTGAGAAGACTGGGCAGGCAAACTTCAGTCAGGAGCTAACTCATAATTTTTTTTAAAAGATCTAGGGGCTTTGCAGGTATAATGGACTTCTGAAAAGGGCAAATTTATATGGTAGACCCAAACCCTGAGTCAAAGGGATAAAGAGAACAACCAGGGCAAGATGAAACAGTCATTTACTCTTTGCCTACCTGGAATGATAGCCTCCTTATGAGAAACTTCCATTCCATCCTCTGCTCCAGTGGGAGCTACAGTCCCCACACTATGATTGGTCCAGGAGTCAGCATGTGACCCAAGCCTGACCAATCAAAATCCTTCCTTAGATTTTTTCCCCCAACATCTCTAGTTATGAAGCTTTAAAGATAAAAGGCTGAATTTGTCTGTTGCCATGGTTTCAGCTTTGTGGGGCAGCCAGCCTAACCCCAAAACACAGAGGAAAGCAGAGATGAAACTCTGAGGACATTCAAGTACCAAGTACCTGCCCTTTCACTGTTATTTGTTTGTTTGTTTGTTTGGGGGTTTTTTGTTGTTGTTGTTGTTTGGGGTTTTTTGGTTTGCTTGTTTGAGGGTTTGTTGTTTTGTTGGGTTTTTTTTTTTTTTTTTTTGGTCATTTGTAATAGAATCATCATTACAACTTTTACATTTTACAATCTAAAATTTTTTCCAGGGTCCTAAATTATACTTTCTTACTTGCATTTTACTCCATCTCTGCAGATGCAAGCCTGCACTCTTTTCATCAATGAACACCGGATAATTCAACATCTCTTCCTGTTTTCTTTTGCTACCGGTAATTCTAGAGCCGAATACAATATCTAGCAACAGCAAATGTTTGTATAATTTAGCCCTGGAAGGGATCTTACAGATCACCTAGTCAAACCTCATTATTTTGCAGAGAAAACTTGAGGTTGTAAAAGGTGATACAATTTGCCCAAGAGACACATAAGCAATTAACAACCATTTTCTTCAGTAACTGATCACGTCTACTCACTCTACTGTCTTTATATTCTCTCTGTTCTTTTATCTGAAAACTGCCTTAAATAGGCATCTCCATTTTCCTCCTTACTGATGGGAGGGCAGATGACAGAGGATGAAAGGATGATTCTCAGAAATTAGGGAGGGAAATGGCAGGGATAATGGGATTTAACCAAGGAATTAATACTATTCAGACCCGACAAAACCTGGACCTTTACCCAAGAGATGGAGTTCACAGTGATTCCAGAAAGGGAAGGGGTTATTAAGGAGCCAGGGAGGGGAGTTTTAAGGCTGTCAAGAGAAGACTTAGGCTTGGTGCTATACGCAGGAATTCCTAAAAGATGGTTACAGCTAGAGTGCTGTAAAAATTTAAAGACATTTCTTCATAACTAATGGAGTGAATTAGGCAATGCTAGTCACAAATTTGTAACTTAGTGTATTCAGTTAGAAGTATAGAGCAAACAGCCTGTGGCAGAATCTTGGATGTAAAGCCACCCCTTACAAGCCCTTCATGGGTAAGAAATAGCAAGAGGGGAAATGGTGCAAGAAATGTCATCTATGATTCATAATGTCTTCGTGAAGGCTTCAGGAGATAAAATGTTAGCAGCCATGAAGAAGAGGGATGATTGTCAACTCTGCGAGCCAATATGAGACCCTATTTAGAAGAACATTTACATATTAGTGTATAAACTAGCTTTCATTTCCATTGGTGACATCAGACTTGTCTCCCTCTCAAATTCATCTTTTAAATTTTTTAAAAGACTTTTTATTTATTTATTTGGGAGAGAGAGAACATGAGCAGGGGGAGGGGTAGAAGGAGAGGGAGAAGCAGACTCCCCCCACCCCCACCCCACCCCGGCCGCTGAGCAGGGAGCCCAATGTGGGACTCGATCACAGGACCCTGGGATCAAGACCTAAGCTGAAGGCAGACACTTAACCAACTGAGCCACCCAGGTGCCCCTCAAATTCCTCTTGATCTGGAAGCTGGAAGGGATATGCAGGACCACAGTCTTGTTCCCCACCCCACCCCCTATAAACAGAGACATAAAGGCCTTCTTCATTTTGGGCTGGAGAGGAAGGCATCAGGATCTTTGGATCCCCAGAGACATGAAGAGTCCCAATCATCACCAAAATGTTGGCTGAGTATTCACAGTGGCAATGGCACTTCACTAGCTTCTTGGAATCCAGATTAATCCCAAAAGCTATGTTCCTTGGAGAGATAAGATATCTGCACCCATGACAAAGAGCAGACAGGAAGGGATTGAGAAACCAACCAAACAAACAAACAAAAATACCCAAACTTCATATAGTCAAAGCCTGGACTTTTGGTCATTCGTATATCATAATTTTTAAAACTATATCCAGAATATATTCAGTAATTCTGTTACACAACTTCATCAGGCTACAGGGCAAGAGATCCAAACCCGCTGTAGGAGAAAGGAAATTTGCTTTGTGTCTTTATCTGCTAAAGTCAGATATTTAATGTTTATTTGGATAGAACTTGTGCAAGAACTTCCTCAAAAAAAAAAAGTTAAATTTTCATGCTATGACTAGTTAATTACAACAAGATCAAGAGATCATAGTCAGGGGATCAATAATCCCAAAGTTAGCCATAAATTCAATCTCCAATGACAAACGTAGCTTTCAACCTTGAGTGATAAACACTGTTGTCTACAGTAAATACTCTAACAAATGTAGTTCCTCATAACACAAACTAATGATCTCAAGGTTACTAATCAATGGTCTGTCCAAGGTTTACATTAAGTAAACTTTTGACTATTACAGGAAACGCTCCCTCTCTAGCAAACTAACTTAGCCTGAAAATCAACTTTATGATGACATGATACAGGTTAAAAACATGCTGAACCCCATTTTTTTGCAACTTCTGTATAAATCTTTTCTAATCTTCATAATCTATGTAAAGCAGTGTTTGCATTTTCAAAGCACTTACTATTCTTTCAAATTTCCTGCTGTGGAAATTATGAAGCTTAATTTTAATCAAGGCTGATTCAAAGATATTCTGGCTTAATTCCTACACAAGCCAGATAGAGCACAGTAAATGTTCCCATATCCTGAGTGTGATGTGGTTGGTAAATCTTTAAAACGTTTCCCCACAGTATGGCATGTAGGTTTTGGTTTTCATCTATGCCCTAGGAGAAGTAGATTGCCCTAATCTGGATGGTCAGGTAGCACTTAATCAAAAGGCCGCACCCCAGAGACGGCTACCATCAGTCTTCAGCCATCCTTGTCTCCAGCCAACACCAGGTATTTTGCTAGTTAACATGACCATTGGAAATGGGTTCTTTGGTAAAATCGGTGATGTTCTAGATGTGTGCACTGTCCAGTTATACTATGGATGCTCCCCATCATTATACAAACAGGATATAAGAATTTAACAAGCCCAGTGTATTTTTGGAAATGTTGCCTGAGGCTTGATTCTCAAAAGTTCTGGTGTCCAACCCCCGATTTGGAAGGATTCTTGGTTCCCTCGCTTACCTAAACTGTGAGCCAAACCGTACCCCTAGAACACTGTCACACCGGAGAGATTTTCTTTCATGTGGGGTGCTATCAAGAGCTCCTGCAAAAGAAAGAACCAGCACTTTCTCAGTTTGCCAAACAGGTGGTCTGTAAACTAATTCTAATTCTAACCCTACTCTGCCTCTTTGTCCTGCTTAAATATAAATGTCTAACTGGATAAATGTAACCTGAAACTTGTTCTCTTCTAACTTAATAGTAAAGACCTGTATCTAGACTTACAGCTCCAGCTTCAAACTATTGGACACTACAGATATTAACCAAAAACTAAAACAAAATAGAAACAAAGGGCCTCATAATTGTGAACAACCATGTGCACTTAGGTCAAGTTGTAATACTGAGGCATCTACCTTGATTTTCTTGATCAGTTTTTCACTGCTTAGCTATAACAGGAATTTTAACAGCTTATAATAAGATGGTACCTCAAATAACAAACAGAAAACAAAAAGAAGGAGACCAAGTAAGAAAAAAAGTAAGAAAGGAGGAAAATGAATCAAAAACTCTGGGCTGAAGAAAGGAAGAACAATTGAGCACAGAACTTAGCACTGAGCTTCCTAACAGGGCAAGCGTTGTGTGACTGGTCTGGACCAGTGCCTCAAAACAATCCTGCTCCACCCCAGTGACGCTGCACCCGAACAGTATGACGCTGTGAGCCTTGTCGTGTTCGTGACCTTCATCCTGAACTGCTCACCTCAGCTGTTCTAGGGCTCATCCTCTCAGTTGGCATCTGATAAACGTAACTCTTAGCGCTTTGACTGGTTTCCTACTTACTGCCTCGGCTTACTCCTCAGACCTAAAACCGCTCAGTATGCTTTGCCAAAACATAATTTGAAGGTTATCATAATTCGCCTACAGGTAGATAACAAGCACACTCAACGTTTTATTCAATTCATTAACGTGCAAACTGGCAGAAAAACAAAGCCAGTTCCATGAGGACATGAGAAATTTCATTTATAGAGTCAGCGGAGAAAATGAATGCTAAAATAAGAGTGCCAAGTCAGATACAATGCTGATTCGTGCCCCACGAGGCGATAAAACCTTAATGTCTGGGTTATCTTCTCTGCTGGACAAGAAAAAAAAAGTCCCTTCTTAGTTTAATGCAACTTAATCTCTAACTTTTCAAAGCTGTAAAATAAATGGGATCTAATCATTTTGTGAATAGCAAATCAAACAAAGTTATATCCCCTGAGAATCTCTAACTTTTCAAAGCTGTAAAATAAATGGGATCTAATCATTTTGTGAATAGCAAATCAAACAAAGTTATATCCCCTGAGTTATATCCCCTGAGGCAGGCTTAGAAAATGCTCTAGTGTGGCATTTAAAATGTCAGACAGTCATCTTTTTACTTTATTCCCAAGTTTTAGATAACTCTCCTGAACACTTTCTTTTTCCTTAATGTCAACCAACAAGTGACCTGTTTTCCCTCTGACGGCACTGCCAGAAGCAGCCCCCATCCTCCCACTTGCACATGTGCCTGTGACCTTGCCACCCCTTACAGCTGAGGCAGGGCCATGTGGTCTGCTGCAGCTGTCCTGATGGACCTTATATTTGACCTTTCCTTGCTCAAAGTAGAATGCCAGTTCATGGGTGAAGCAAAGAGTTTCCAGACCCTGCAGACCAGAAGATCTCAAACTTGAATAGTTATAAAATCCTCTGGGGGATTCTGATTCCATTAACTCGGAGTGGAGTTCAAGTATTTTTAACAATCATCCTTGAGTGATTCTCGCCTTCCCACTTCCCACCTCTGTTTCTCTCCTGATTCATTTACTTCACATGTTGGGTCATGGGAATTTGCAGCAGGATAAATGATTTACAAATGTATACATGCTATTAATCTGTCCTTCCCCACCTTCCACCTTGGTCTGTGCTAAGATACTTTCTTCCTTCACAAACTGGTCAAAAATCCTTTGTTTCAGCACAATGGAAGATTCAGCTGGGTGCTTACAGGAAGATATGACAGAGGCCATTATTTGGGTTGAGAAAGGAGGGAGAAATGCCCCTGAAACTATACTCTTGGAGTGGGGTTTGGGGTCTCCATACAGGACAGACCCTGGGCCCACATGCTCACTGAGCCCCAGTAGATGAGGGCCCATGCAGGGTCATGAGATGGAGCCCCGCATTGGGCTCTGCACTCAGCGTGGAGTCTGCTTGTCCCTCTCTCTACTCCCCTCCCCTCCCCCTGCTGCCACTCCCTTTCTCTCTCAAATAAATAAATAAAATCTTTTTCAAAATCTAAAAAATACAGACAAGCCTGAGGCGCCTGGGTGGTTAAGTTAAGCATCTGCCTTCGGCTCAGTCAGGATCTCAGGGTCCTGGGATCGAGCCCCAAGTCGGCATCAGGCTCAGCATCAGGCTCAGCATCGGGCTCAGCATCAGGCTCCCTGCTCAGCCAGGAGTCAGCTTCTCCCTCTCCCTCTGCATTTCCCCCTGCTTGGGCTCAGTCTCTTTCTCTCTTTCTCTCTCTCTCTCTCTCAATAAATAAAATCTTTAAAAAAAAAAATACAGACAAACCTAAAGAAAAAATAAACATCACCTTGGGGTGCCTGGGTGGCTCAGTCGGTTAAGCATCTGCCTTCAGCTCAGGTCATGATCCCGGGGTCCTGGGATCGAGTCCCGCATCAGACTCCTTGCTCAGCGGGGAGCCTGCTTCTCCCTCTCCTCCCCACTTGTGCTCTCTCTCACTATTTCTGTCTCTCTCTCTCAAATAAATAAATAAAATCTAAAAAATATTTTAAATAAATAAATAAATAAATAAACTTCACCCATAACACAACCCATCACTCAGAAATAACCTCAGGGATCCTTTTTAAAAAGGCAAGTGTGCTTTGCTTTGTCCTTTGAACGCTATTTTCCTTCTTGTGTTTGGGAGCGCACGTGAGACAAGGCAAGTGCTGCCCAGAGAAAGAAAAAGAACTCCTGCCCAGTGGGCAGAGATGAAGACACAGGTTGGCCACGTGACCACCAGCAGCTGAGCTCATCTCTCTGATCTAAATGGCAAAGGCCAAGGGCAGGGTTTTCTTGTCAGGTCTTTTCTGAATCCAAAGGATAAAAGCTGAATTTTCAACAAATTTTAGCCTCTGGCTCCAGCTTCTGAACGCAATGCTGGAGATGTCAGTCCCTCTGCAAAGCTCATTTAAAAGCTGGAATTAAGGAGCTGATTGCTGGAGGAAAGAGGAAAAATCTGTTTCGCCATCTCTCTGATCAGGGCTTAGACCAGAATTCAGGCTGCCAGGCACATTTATAACGCAAGGACAATGGACCAGACACACTCCTGGCAGAGATGTGCACCTTGGGTCTGTGTTCTCCCTGAGTGGTTTCCTTTTTTCTAATCTAGAGAGACGTAAGTGTCTTAGTTAAAGCAGAGCTTTTAACACAGCAACTTGGAGGCAGGTGATTAATTTGGAAGGCGAGGCCAGGAAGCAGGAAAGAGGAAGACAGGGAGGAAGGATAGGCAGAACAGAGGCTGTGTTGTTGAATCAGGCGAGGGCTTGATCCTGCTGCAGCCTCCTGAGAAGCAAACTGCACTGAATGCCTCTGTTTCCTGTTAGCTAAGGGTTGTTCCCAAGGCTGACAACTTCAACCAAGCTCACTAAAAGGCCCAGTGGACACCCCCCCCCCCTTAACAGAGAAAGCCCTGAATTAGAAAGAGGGAAGATGCAGAGGCATACACTTGAGGGGCAAGTCATCAGGGTCCAGACTGGTGGTCAGGGTGGTCAGACTTCTTTCATAATGGCTGCTTTCCATAATGTGAACATCCCAAGTGAACTGGGCAGAAGCTACATGGCCTTTTATGACATAGCCTCGGAAGTCATATAGCATCATGAAGCAATCACAACCAATCCAGATTCAGAGGGAGGGGACACCTCTCAATGGGAGGTGTATCAAAGAATGTGCAGACATGTAAAACTTCCACAAGGATGTCATCAAAAAACATCTGCCTAACTCATATACTTGGCTGGTGGGAAAGCACACTGATAGAAGTCCCATAGAAACCAATTTGGAAATATTTATCAAAATTACAAATGCATATACTCTTAGACTGAGCAATTCCACTTCTGGGAATTTATCTTCAAGATGTGGCCAACTCAAATCATTACAAGTCATCTTCAGTACTTCAGGAGTGTTAAAGATGTAGGGACAGTCTTCCCACTATAAAAAAAAAATCTGGGTGCATTTTCTTCATTTAAGACGACTACAACATTATTAAGTATATTAGATAATCCTAATTATTACTTGGCCTCCAATGTGCCCAGCATGCTTCCTGCTTTCTATCCATTATTTCTAATCCTTTGTACAACTCTCAAAGGTTAATTATTTCTATTTCTCTGGAGGTTTGGAAAAATGTGACTTGCCCAAGGCCACACAACTGGTTAAGCAGGGGACCTAAAATTCAGATCCAGTTCTGCCTGAGTCCGTATCCCAATCTGCAGCTGGCAGTAGCATAATTCAGTCTTTAAAGTATATGCTTTCATTTGAGAGTCTCTAGTTTTTTTGTATTCCCAAACCACTACACAATATAAGAGAATATTTCAATACAGTTGTTTCCTGTTAGAAGTAACATATAAAGATAATTCCACATAATTCTCTGAAGGAGAAAAACTATGAGATTAATGTTGGTACTGAAAATTTCCTTAGAAATGGAAATTATTCGGGCCACCTGGGTGGCTCAGTCATTAAGCGTCTGCCTTTGGCTCAGGTCATGATCCCAGGGTCCTGGGTTCGAGCCCCGCATCGGGCTCCCCACTCCGTAGGAAGCCTGCTTCTCCCTCTGCCATTCCCCCTGCTTGTGTTCCCTCTCTCACTGTGTCTCTCTCTGTCAAATAAATAAATAAATAAATAAAATCTTTAAAAAAAAAGAAATGGAAATTATTCTTGCAGTGTGCAAGTAAAAATGGTGTCAGTTTGCATATCTTGTTAAGAAATTCCCAGAAATTGAATCTTAGCACAGTTTTCTCTCATCTCTACTCCTGCCAACGTTGCGTGAGGACAGCTGAACATTTGAGAAGAACAGAGTTTAATGTGAATCAATAATGGTTGTTTGTTGCTCAGACTAAAGAGCAGGCATAGACAATGAGCAAAAATGCTTTGCCTTAGTAAGTTAGCCAACATCTTCACCATGCCCTGATCACAAGTGTCACTGAAGGGAGCTGTCCAGGGAAGGAGCTGCCCCATCCCAGCGTTTTACACACACTCACACACATACACACATGTGCACATCCACACATTTTGCACCTGAAATTTACCCTTGCTTTTTTTCACTGAAGTATAAATGCACAAAGAATTCTCCAACTTAGTAAACTTTTCCTAGTTTTCTGAGCTAAGTGGATCACTCCCTTGCTCAGACATTTGGAATAGCTCCATATTACTCATCGCAATAAATCCACACTTCTTTCATCAGCAAATTTTAAAAGTACTGTATTCCAAAAAATAGAAAAGGAATGATAACTTCCAAAGTCATTCTACAAGGCCACCCTTACTCTGATACCAAAACCAGACAAAGACACTACAAAAGAAGAAGTAGAAGAAGGAGAAGGAGGGGGAGGAGGAGGGAGCCACAGGCCAATATCTCTAATTAACATAGATGTAAAACCCCTCAACAAAATATTAGGAAGCCAAATTCAATAATACATAATAAAAATTAGTCACCACAGGGATGCCTGGGTGGTTCAGTCAGTTAAGCGCCTGCCTTCAGCTCAGGTCATGATCCCAGGGTCCTGGAATTGAGTCCCACACCGGGCTCCCTGCTCAGTGAGAAGCCTGCTTCTCCCTCTGCCTGCAGCCCCCCCTGCTTGTGCTCACATTCTCGCTCTCTCTCTCTCTGATAAATAAATAAATAAATAATCTTTAAAAAAATAAAAAGTAAATTAGTCACCACAATCAAATGAGATTTATTCCCAGGATGCAACAGTGGTTCAATAATCATAAATCAATCAATGTGCCATATTACATTAATAAAAGGGAGGATTAAAACCATATGAGCATCTGAAGAGATGCAGAAAAAAACATTTGACAAAATATGACATCCATTCATGATAAAAACTCTCAACAAAGTGGATTTAGAGGAAACATACCTCAAAATAATAAAGTCCATATATGAAAAACCCTCAGCTAACATCATACCTGATGGGGAAAAACTGAAACGTTTTCCTATAAGATCAGGAACAAGACAAGGATGTCCACTTTCACCACTTTTATTAAACATAGTACTGGAAGTCCTAGCTGTAGCAATCAGATAAGAGAGAGAAATAAAAAGCAACCACAGTAATAAGGAAGATATAAAACTGTCGCTATTTGCAGAGGACATGAGGACTATATATAGAAAACCCTAAAGACTCCACCAAAAAACTATTACAACTGATAAATGAATTCAGTACAGTTGCAGGATACAAAATTAATATACAGAAACCGGTTGCATTTCTATACACTAATAACAAAGTAGAAGGAAGAGAAATTAAGAAAACAATTCCACTGAAAAGAATAAACTACTAGGAATGAATTTAACCAAGGATGTGAAAAACTTATACCATGAAAACTGTAAGACATCAGTGAAAGAAATTGAAGATGATACAAACAAATGGAAAGATATACCATGCTCAGGAATTGGAAGAATTAATATTGTTAAAATATCCATACTTTCCAAAACAATCTGCAGATTCAGTGCAATCCTTATCAAAATACCAATAGCATTTTTCACAGAACTAGAACAAATAATCCTAAAATTAGTATGGAACCACAAAATACCTTATACCTTAAATAGCCAAAGCAATCTTGAGAAAGGAGAACAAAGCCGGAGGTATCACAATCACAGACTTCAAAGTATACTACAAAACCACAGTAATCAAAATGGTCTGGTGCTGGCACAAAAAATAGACACATGGATTAATGGAACAGAATAGAGAGCCCAGAAATAAATCCACACCTATATGGTCAATTAATCCACAACAAAAGAGGCAAGAATACACAATGGGGAACAAACCATCTTTCCAATAAATGGTGTTGGAAAAACTGAATAGCTACATGCAAAAGAATGAAAATGGACCACTTTCTTACACCATACACAAAAATCAACTCAAAATGGATTAAAGACCTAAATGTGAGACCTGAAACAATAAAAATCCTAGAAGGAAACATAGGCAGTAATCTCTTGGTCATCACCTGTAGCAACATATTTATGGATATGTCTCTTCAGATAAAGGGAAAAAGCAGGGCTAGCCTCTCAGGTCCCCTGTCTCTTTGGGAGCTTTGTACTATCGCTCAATAAACTTTGCTGCCCTGGTCTGGTCTACCTCTTTATTCTTCAAAGCGGCATGACCAAGAACTGCAGACACTAAAGGAAAAGAAATCCTTTAACAAAATCTTTAGGAGCATGAGTATGATTGTAAAGACCAGATAAATTAAATGGATACAGTTATTGCTTTACACTGGTGCTTTTCAAGAAAGTGTTCCTGCAAAAGTACTTCACCTTCAAGGAGATTCAAGGAAAGGCCTTTTGACAAGTGCAGGTTTCTGATTACTTCAAGATTATGAAACTGAGCTGGAGTCAAGGAAATCTTCTCTTTTCTCTTAAGCTATCAACAACTTGGTAAGATATATCTTTGTGAAAAAGATGAAACAACCCGATCTGATCGCTCCGGAATTTGGAAACCTAGTCTCACTTTGGAAACACATCTGCATAACCACGTCCTGAAATGAGACACCCCGTTTAACTGAACTGACCTGTTCTCAGGACTAAGAGACCAGTTCAGTGAGATGAAGCAATCTACCAACTCAATTTATGGACTGAAACTTCCTGAGGAAGAGCAAAATACCTGACCCCAAAATAGGCCACTGTGGCATGTGGATTATTTTGAGCTGAAGGCAGTCAAGACCCAGCCGACTTGAAGCACCTGGGTGGCTCAATCAGTTAAGCGTCAGCCTTTGGCTCAGGTCATAGTCTCAGGGTCCTGGGATCGAGCCCCACCTCGGGGTCCCTGCTCAGCCAGGAGTCTTCTTATCCCTCTCCCTCTGCCCCTCCCCCCTGCTGGTGCGAGTGTGCATGCACACAAGCCTGCTCTCTCTCTCTCAAATAAATAAATAAGATCTTAAAAAAAAAAAAAGAAGATCCAGCAGACTCAAAAAAAACCTTTTACCTCTTCCTTAACTGCCTAAATGGATTTAGATAGGGGGCCTGGCCCAAAAAGAAATCTATTACCAGAGATAACTTCTTATCTGAATGACCTATCTGTATGGCAGGACAAACTTCTAACACCAAACATCTGTTCTTCTTATTGTCTGTGAATTACCCTCCTCCCTTTTGAAGCCCCAGGACCCTATCCCATTCCTTAGCTCAGGATGGCATATAAACCTCAATTACCCAAATTGTCCTTGGGTCTCATGTTCTTATGGGGCTTCTGTATATACATAATTAAATTTGGGTTTGTCCTGTTTAAAAAAAAAAGGGGGGAGGAAGGCAAAAATAAACAATTGGGACTACACCAAAATAAAAAGCTTTTGCACAGTGAAGGAAACCATCAATAAAACAAAAAGGTGACCTACTGGATGGGAGAAAATATTTGCAAATGATATATCTGATAAGGGGTTTAAAAACCCCAAACAATCCAATTAAAAAATAGCCAAAATACCTGAATAGAAAGCATACAGATGGCCAAAGAAAACATACAGATGGCCAACAGACACATGAAAAGATGCTCAACATCACTCATCATCAGGGAAATGAAAATGAAAAGCACTATGAGATATCACCTCACACCAGTCAGAATGACTAGTATCAAAAAGACAAGAAATAATAAGTGTAGGCAAGGATGTGGAGAGAAGGGAAACTTCATGCACTATTGTTGGGAATGTAAATTAGTGCAACCACTGTGGAAAATAGTATGGAGTTTCCTGAAAAAATTAAAAATAGAATTACCATATGATCTAGTTATTCTACTGCTGGGTATTTACCCAAAGAAAATGAAACACTAATTGAAAAATGTATATGTACCCCTATGTTTATTGCAGCATTATTTGCAATAGCCAAGATATGGAAGCAACCCTAGTGTCCATCCATAGATGAATGGTTAAAGGAGATATGAGATAGATATATATTACTCAGCCATAAGAAAGAGTATCTTGCTATATGCAACAACATGGATGGAACTAGAGGATATTATGCTAAGTGAAATAAGTCAGAGAAGATAAATACCATAGGATTTCACTTATATGTAGAATCTAAAAAATAAAACAAATAAATAAACCAAAAAAATCCAAACAGACTCTTTTTTTTAGAGTGGGAGGGGAGGGGCAGAGGGAGAGGGAGAGAGAGAATTCCAAGCAGGCTCTATGCCCAGCATGGAGCCCCATGTGGGGCTCAACTTCACAACCCCGAGATCATGACCTGAACCAAAATTAACAGTCAGACGCCCAATCCACTGAGCCACCCAGGCGCTCCCAAACAGATTCTTAAATACAGAGAGAACAAACTGGTGGTTGCCAGAAGGGTAGTGGGTGGGGGGATGGGCAAAACAGATAAAGAGGATTAAGAAATATGAACTTCCAGTTATAAAATAAATAAGTCACAGGGATAAAAAGTACTGAATAGGGAATATACACAATAATATTGTAATAACATCATATAGTGACTATACTTAACTGTGGTGAGCACTGAGTAAGGTATAGAATTGTTGAACCAATGTTTCACACCTGAAACTAATATAACATTGTATGTTAATCATACTTCAATTTTTAAAATCTGAAAAAAAGGATTTGTAAAAAAAATGTATGAAACATAACTCACTCTTTCCCAACTTTCTCCCTTTCTGCTCTACTAAGTCCAGTTTCTGATAATTCTATAGAAACCAAATCTACTCCCCAAGAACCTTCCTGGAGTACCCTGACCCATTATAACTCTCCTTTCGCCAATGGCCTACAGTATTTGGGAACTTTGGAATTCAACTTACTAGTTGGTTGTCTATGACCTTATAGACTCTTTTAATTCAGGGGTCCCCAAATGTTGGTGTGCATGAGTCACCTGGAAGTTTTAAACAGATTGCTGGGCTCCACTACCAGGGTTTCTAATTCAGTAGATTAGGGATGAGGCCCAAGAATGTGCATTCCTAACAAGTTCCCAGGTGGTGTTACGGCAGCCGTTTCCCTGGGAACTGTGGGAGTTATTGGTGTAGAGAAAGAACACGCTACTTGCTAGTTACTTGAAACTGGACACATTACAGAGATGTTCTTCATCCACGGTATCACTTCAAAGGACTATGGAAAGAACCGAAATAATATATTTTAATGTTTAGTACAGCCCTGGTGCATAGAAAGAGCTCAATACACGGGAGCTCTTATTTCTAGCAGAAAGAAGACAAACTTCCTGGGGATTACTTATAGAACAAAGGTAACAGCCAGACTGTGCCTTAACAAAGCTCTGGGCAGTAGGCTTGTTGACAGGGCTGCCACATCCCTTGCCAGGGCCCGAAAGGAAGCTACACCAATTTTTACTCATCCACTGAAGTAAGTCTTTATCCAGGAAGGGCAATGGAGAATAACATTCCCCATGTTTATCAGACCCCTCTCAAAGCCAAACACCTGCGATTCATTCAAATTTCAATAGCCACGTTTCCACTTTATTGTAAATTCTAGTAACTGTGACAAAAAGCAAAATATCCTATAGTCTGTCCCAAATTGTCTTCTCTTGGTTCTTCATTAGAAAAAACAAATCAAAAAGAAAAAAAAAGAGTAGAATCTTAAGAAAAGCTTTGGGAATAATTTATAATTACAAGACCAGCTCTGGCTACCTTTGTTGGCAAGGATATCTGAAAAGAAGGCCCAAGTCTGCAGAATCCTGGGCAATCCTGTTACCTGTTAACAGTTTTGATGGTTTGTTTGTTTGTTTGTTTATCTGTTATAACACTGGTGCTATATGATGACTGTGGTAAATTCAAGAAATTATTCGTCATAAGAAACCAGTACGTAGATAGGCTTCAGATTTGCCTGATAGTGTTATTTTTTTTTGCATACCTGTGTCAGTCAGGGTTGACTCAGAGAACTGCTAGGAGAAATAGAAATAATAATGGCTTTTTTAAAGGAATGTGGACGGTTAAACAGTTTATACAGGGCTGTTCTGTCCACATCTGGTACTGGGGACTGAATCAGCAGGGCTGGTCGGCAAAAGTAAAGATGGATGTGAAGTGGGAAAAAACAGGACATGCTGGAATATTCAGGCAGAGCAGGAAAGGGCAAAGATAGATGGAACCGGGTCGGTCTCTCATGGCTTCCCAGCCTCCGTGGCGCAAGGGACCGGCAGGCACAGTTGGTGCCCTTTGTCAGAGAGCTAAACACATAGCCGATGCAGGAGTTGGAGAAGCCATAGAGGAGACTGGGCAGAAGCCAAGAGGTGTGGGCAGGGTTTCTGCCCCACCCCAACCAGGGGAGCCCCACCCCGAGCATCAGCTGCCACAGCAACGGGCACCCCAAACCCACCTTCCAAGCATTAAAGACAATATAGCTGCTGATTCATTTCTGACTTCAAGTTCCACACAAAGTGTCTCATGGGGTCTACACTATGCAGAAAAGAAAACTCTGGAAAATGTGGTTCCAACTTAGACAAGTTGACACGATACAAACCCACCACCTCACCTGGCAGTGTGGCCAGAAGGCAGATTCTCCTGAGGGTGAGCCACCTTGCTCCAGCTCAGGGAGGTTCAAAGCACAAGAATCAGGTGACCACGCTGGTGACCAACCCTGACTCACAGCCAGTTCTTAGAAAAGATGGTGAATAGAAAAGGAGCAGGGTTTAAACTGCAGCCTTGTAAATTTTAGAAGGTTTAATTCGTTTCAGATGGGTTTGGTACCAGTTAGTCACGGGAGACAACTCAGGACGGATTCCTGACAAGCTGGCCCTTCAGAGCAAGATGAGAAATAGAATCTAGACTCAGAAATTGGGCTGCATAAAAATCCCCCAGTGTGTGGTAAACACACAGATTTCCCTCGTGACCCTGGCATGGCAGGTCTGGAAAGACTTCCAGGAATCTGTGTTTCAATTGACACCCAAAATGATTCTCACACAGGTGGGCCTTAGTCCACACTTAACGACTTGCAAACTCCCAAATCTACCCTGTCTGCAAAAGCTGGGGGCTGTAGGTTATTTTACTTGAGGGAACATCAGAGAATATCTTTATAGAAAGGCAGCAGTGGGAAATAAAAACCTGCTATTCATTTTAGCATGATGTTCTAAAGGTTATTTTAAAATTCTATTTATTGAGGCTTCATAAATGTTGCTTGATCTATTAATAAAGAACTTGCTGGTTGCCAAATCACATCCTCCACTCGGACTTGTCTAACAGCCCACACACCTTACCCGCCTGGGGCGGCCAAGATGGGCTAGCGCCACCTAAAGGTCACAATGAGCACATGCTAAAGTGCAAAGCACGGCGTCCTCCTGTGGATGTCCAAGTGGGACAACTGTAGTGACCCTAGCAAATAAGAAACTGAGCTTTGGGAATAGCCAATGATTTGAGTTTGACTTTTTAGTCGTAAATAATGGTGAGAATTTACATGTGTCCTTCCTTGACCACTTGAGAGAATAGAAAGAATATGGACTTCGGAATTAGGCAGACTTGGTTTAAGTCCCTGCTTCGTCACCTAAAAGCCGTGCCTGACTTCACATGTTGGCTCACCAGCTTCATGCAGGTGGAAAGCGATGCAGCTTGCCTCGGCTGCACTGTTATCTCCTTGGGTCTTGCCCAAGGCTTCTCTAAGGCAGAGATTGCTTGGGAGCCTCTCAGTCCTTCCCACATAGGCGCCACCCCGGTAGCAACCTTACCCACAGGGACCCAGAGCCCATAACAGATTCTTCACTTGTCTTGCTCATGCAGACAATTCTTAGTACCTTCTACCCAGCTTCCCAGAAGATCCCCCAAGAAAGCTGTGGGGAGCCCCCGTTACCCAGAGTGACGACCCAGTCAAGAACATCCACCCTTGTATTAGTGTTCCCTCCTTGCCTTCATATTCCCTGAGATCACTTGCCAAAATAAACTACCTGCACACAAGCCCTTGTCTCACGTGCTGCTTTCTCGGGGAACTCAGACTAAGACAAGGATAACTTTAGGCAACTTCTTTATCCTCTGCAGGCCTGGGTTTTCTCAGCTGCAGTATGAGATTATTGCAAGATGCAAGAGTTTCGCAAGGGCGTTGTAAAAAGTAAGTGAATTCCTGGGGCGCCTGGATGGCTCAGTTGGTTAAGCGTCTGCCTTGGGCTCAGGTCATGGTCCCAGGGTCCTGGGATCGAGCCCATATCGGTGCTCCCCGCTCAGCGGGAGTTTGCTTCTTCCTCTGCCTGCCACTCCTCCTGATCTCTCTCTCTCTGTCAAATAAATAAAATCTTTTTTAAAAATTTTTTTTAAAAAGTAAGTGAATTCCTGGGGCGCCTGGGTGGCTCAGTCGTTAAGCGTCTGCCTTCGGCTCAGGTCATGATTCCAGGGTCCTGGGATCGAGCCCCGCATCGGGCTCCCTGCTCCGCGGGAAGCCTGCTTCTCCCTCTTCCACTCCCCCTGCTTGTGTTCCCTCTCTCGCTGTGTGTCTCTCTATCAAATAAATAAAATCTTTAAAATATATATATATAATTTTAAAAAGTAAGTGACTTCCTGTAGGAAGAACATTTTCACCATGTCTGATCCATAACAAAACAGCCTCCCCACCCCCATGATCTGTACAGGGGATTATTTACATGCTTCGGAAGGAGAAAAGGCTTTCACAGTTTCCTGCAGGGTAGAGCACAGTGGTTGGTGGTCATGCGGCGAGCAACGGGCAGGCCCTGGGCGACGTCAGGCAGGAAGCCACAGAAGGCTGCCTCTTCTCTCTTTGGTCGTAAATGGGACACGGATGGATGATCCTATAGGAAAGACGTTTTGTTTAAGAAGTCCCATGAAGTGACCCAGCCCGGGCGCCGTCTTACAGGGCTAAAACGCCATGCACATTTTCAGCGGATACTCGTCAACCACAACCGTCTTGTTGGGGAAATTAATGGCTCGGGGGCATCTGCACAGGAGCTGAAACAGTAGCTGGATAGTCTCATGATGGCAGCTTTGAGGCGCTGGTGGGGGGAGAGGCCCCAGGATCTCACATTCATCCACACAGGCTCTCGCCCACCCGGGAGCCCATCACAACCGGAACAGAAACCAGTGCAAAATAGTAATAATGTCAACGTTACACAAGATACAGCCCTGAACTAAAAAAAAAAAAAAAAAAAGTGCACGGGGACCTGGAGGGGGCCGGGGCGGGCGCGGGGGCAGCGGTCCGGACCACCACACCCGACCACAGGATGCTCCTAGAGGTTGGAGGCCCCATTTCCTGGTAACTTCTCGGTGAGGGCCGTTTCTCCTTCAAGCTGGGCCGTCTCTACCAGCATCACATGCCTCACCACAAGCGCTCCCACCATTATCGCCTCCATCCCCCAGACCACGTACCATCACCATGAGCGCCACCAAGACCATGGTCATCACCACGACCATCACCATCACTACCACTGCCACCGGTAGCACTCCCACCTCCACCAGGCACATCACCGCCGTCCTCATCCATACCACCCCGTGTACCACCATCGCCAGCCTCATCACCTCGAGGCCACCATTACTACACTCCTGCAGGTCATTGAGCCAGATTGCTCTAGCCCAGGTCTAACCGATTCCTTTCAGCTAGAGAAAATAGTTCACATGTCTCTGTTATAATGTATCTGTCTCCGCAAGATCTACACACCAGCTAATGTCAACATTTCGGGTTATTTCAGACGAAAAGGTTTTTGGCTAATTAAAATCTCACAACAGAGTTATCACCTGGCTAAACATATATCTACCATATGTTTGTGTACCTTCTAGGAGTTGGGTACAAGGAGAAAAGGATGGGAGTCTCATTGTAAAATCACTGGAGTCAGAGGAACTGGATTTTTAAATAAACTTTATTTTTTAGAGCTGTTTTAGGTTCACGGCAAAATTAAGCAAGAAAGTACAGGGAGTTTCTATATGTCTCCTGCTCCCATATGAATAGCCTTCCCCACTGTCAATATCCCAAAGTGGTATATTTGTTACAATCTATGAACCAACATTGACGTATCATACCACCCAATTCTATAGTTTAATTAGGGTTCAGGCTTGGTGTTGTATATTCTACAGGTTTGGAAAAATGCATAATAGACATGTATCCACCATTATAGTGTTATGCAGAGTAGTTTGTCCTAAAAATCCTCTATGCTCTACCTATTCATCTCTTCTTCCCCCTAACCCCTGGCAACCACTGATCTTTTTACTGACTCCATAGTTTTCCCTTTTCCAGGATGTGACACAGTTGGGTCATGTAGTATGAAGCCTTTTCAGATAGACTTCTTTCACTTAGTAATATACAATTCAGGTTCCCCCATGTCATTTCTGGCTTGAGAGCTCATTTATTTGCAGCGCTGAATAATATGCCATTGCCTGGATGTAGCCCAATTTATCCATTCACCTGCTGAAGGACATCTTGGTTGCTTCCAAGTTTTGGCAATTATGAATAAAGCTGCTATAAACATCTATGTGCAGGTTTTTATGAAGATATAAGTTTTTAGATCATTTCGGTCAATACCAAGGATCATGACTGCTGGATCATAAGGTGATAGATAGTATGTCTAGTTTTATAAGAAACTTCCACACTGTCTTCCAAAGTGGCTGTACCATTTTCCATTCCCACCAGTGATGAATGCGGAGAGTTCCTGTTGCTCCATATCATAGCCAGCATTTGGTGTCGTCGGTGTTCTGGGCTTTTGCCATTCTAGTAGGTGTAGTGAGGTCTCACTGATGTTTAATTTGCCATTCCCTAATGACATGATATTTAGCATCTCTTCATATGCTTATTTGCCATCTGTATCTCTTCTTTGGTGAGGTTTCTCTTCACATCTTTTGTCCACTTTTTAATCAGGTTGCTTGTTTTCTCATTACTGAGTTTTAAGTGCTCTTTGTGTATTTGGATAACAGTCCTTTATTAGATGGGTCCTTTGCAAATATTTTCTCCTAGTGTGTGGCTTGTCTTTTCGTTCTCTGGTAATGAACTGGATTTTAACCCTAATTATGTTAGTAGTAAACTATAAATACTATCGACAAACTATAAAAACCTTACAATTAAGTTTCTTCCTTCATTCAATAAGTACTGTAGTACTATTATGTGGCAAGCATCTACGAGGCACTGGCAAACAAGATTGTGGGCCTTTCAAAGAGTTTTCTGAGTGGTGGAGACTGACACATGAAGAGGGAATTGCGATGCAGTAGGGCCAGCTTCATAACTGGGGAAGGTGAGGAAAGCCAATCCAGTTGGAGACGAGGAGTGTTCAGGGAAGGCTTCTTGAAGGAAGTGACCTAAAGAAAGACAAGAGGGGTGGTAACAAGAATTCTGGCAGTGGGGACAGTATAGTACATTACCCATGATAGAACGTATGACTTCACAGGACTGACCACAGCTGTAGTACAGTGTGCAAGGGGCAGTGAGGAGATGTAGAGTAAGACAAGCTGTAGCCAGATCACAGAGGAAGCGTATGCCACACTTAGGAGGTGGGAATCAGTTTTTCTATATAAATGGGGTCCCTTAAGACATTTTTCCCCCTGGGGAAAGTAGCCTTGGAAAAAGGCCAGCCCAAACCAGATGAATGCCTCACAAAGTAAGGAAATGCTTATTAGCATCTAGTTTGCTGGAAGATTCTATCCACCAAGAACTTAAAGAGAGAGCGTGGGGTTTGAGGGTATTAATATCAACTTCATAGCTACTTCCCACATATGTTTTGGTGAGGCATGTTGAAGTCATCCTCATCCGTGGGCAGATATGTATGGGAGTTCCTATATCTGGTACTTTTTAACAACTTTCTTCCTCCCCAAACCCCCAAGCAAAGAGAGCCAGAACCTTGGTCACCACTGCCTCCTATAAGTATCTCGGCTCGTAGGCTCTGACCTTGGAGTCATAAGGAAAGCAGGACTGCTAAGACTAAACCCAACCAGCATTTCCAAGAATGAACCACTTGGGATAATCTTGAAGGTGAACCTGGACACCACTGGTCCCCACAGTGAAATTTTCTTTACATGTAAGAGTGGTGTTTCTCCTTTGAATCCACCATGTTTAAACCACTCTCGACAGTCCTGAGACTGAGCAGTTTTAATAGCTTCTTCTGGAAGGATCCCGTGGGATTAAACAAAACAGCTGATTTGTTAACATCTTTGTCTAGGGTCCCCCTCTTCCTCTGACTCACAACCATCCCTCACTCCTGCTCCCTGGGCTTGCACTTCCTAATAGCATAGCAGCTTGTTCCTGGGGAACCCAAGCTAAGACATTTGGTATTCACGTAGCATTCAGGTGTCCTGAGCAGTATGCGAAAGTCCTCCTAAACACCCCAGCACTCCTCACCCCCTCCCCAGAGGTGATCACTATCACTAGTTTTGTATGTACCCTTCCAGTCTCTTCTTTATGCATTTCTGTATACATACATACTTGTGTATATATACATATATACAAATAAATGTTTACATATACAGAATATATCTTTAAAAGAAATGTTTACATCTATTAAATCATACTATTAGCATTATTCTGAGTGCTTTGTTTTGTTTTGACTTAGCAAGGATATCTTCCCAGGATATTTAAATGTGTCAAAGAATAGCTCATACAGGGACACCTGGGTGGCTCAGTTGGTTAAGCGTCTGCCTTCGGCTCAGGTCATGATCCCAAGGGCCTGGAATCAAGCCCCGCATCGGGCTCCCTGCTCAGCAGGGAGCCTGCTTCTCCCTCTGCCTGCCTCTCCCCCTGTTTGTGCGCTCTCTCTCTTGCTCTCGCTATCTCTCTGACAAATAAATAAATAAAATCTTTAAAAAAATAATAACTCATACATATAGCCATCCTTCACACTATTTGGTTGTTGGACATGCAAATTGTTTGCTCATGTGTTAGGGAGTTGGTGAAATGAAGGAAGGAACAAAAGGAAAAACAGGATTTATAGAGATGGGAGACTGCAAAACTTACAATGGATCTTCTCTGCACATTTTCGGGGGCAGGGGGGAAATTCCTGGCCAGAAACTGGCAATGAAGCCAGAGTAGTAGCATTCTATATTTGAATAGGCTGACCAGGCATAAGAAGGAACACATTTTCGGTAGTTCGTGGATTCTCCAGAAAATCTTGAGAGTTTGGTGGTGGAGCCTCATGACGGGGACGGTCTGGGGACGGTCTGGGGACAGTCTGCCAGGACATACAATCGCACCTGCACCTTGGGCCAAGTCTGTGACATGCAGCACAGTAGAATTTTCCAACGTGAAGGACCCAAAGCTACTTGGTCAAAATGCCCTCATCCTGCACTAGGACAGCCCACCCACACGGAGAGCTGGGACAGACCCAGAGACATGGTGAGCTCCGGAAGGCACTGGTCGGCACGCAAGCCCCTGCTCAGGAAGGCCCAGGCTGTCGATGGTCGAATTCCTCGCCTCCCTTCCCACAAATGGCCTCACAGTCAAAGCAGCCAAATAAAGAAGCAGCAAAAGTTTTGAAATTCAGGCTTGCAAAGGGCTTCTGGAATGAGCACTGCCCTGGGAGGCTGTAGGCAGAAGAGAGGATATTACTGGTAATAGTAGTGTATTAGTCTGTGTAAAGCTGCTAGCCTCGTAGTGATAGTTCATTACTTCAGTCAACAAATACTAAGAATTCTGTGACCAGACATGGCAGATTAGAACAAAGTGACTGGATCAGTTCACACTGTAGTGAACAGGAAGTGCATAAGCCAACGGTTCAGACAGCATTTGATAATTGTTAAGGGAGAGGTAAGTTGGGGGCCAGGAGGGCCAGAGGAGCAGCATCTCATCAGCCTGGGGGGCCTCACACCCGTCCTAGAGGAGGGCAGAGAAGAGCAAAGCAGAGAGGGAGAGGGATGTTTCAGGCTCAAGATGGGGCAGGTGTGTGGAGCCCAGGCTGCAGGGAGGACTACCATTCATTGGTATGGCTGTGGGGAAGTGATGGGAAGGAGGCAGTGCTCCTCACACTGTGGCTGAATCAGCCTCACCTGGGGCTGGGGGCCTGCTCACCCCCAGAATGCTGAGCTCTACTCCTAGGGCTTCTGATTCAGGAGGTCTGGGCAGGGAGGACCCTCAGATGTGCATTTCTGCCAGGTTCCTGGGCGCTGCTGGTGCAGAGACCACACTTTGAGAACCACTGGTCTAGATTTAAAAAGGAGACATGGGAAGCTCAAGGTCTGTTTCCAGCCAAGACTCTTGACCATGGCTCCATGGCCTCATGGCCTTGAACTTCTGGTGCTCAGGGACAGCGTGCGTCATGCTAATGATGACAGGACAGGGGTGAATCCCATGTCTGCTGTGCTGGGTCCATGTTCTTGAACTTTCCTTCCTTCCTAATCTCTTCCTCTGCCACCCTTCAGGCTGTTTTGCTTTGGGTCCTAAATGTGTCTGAACACTGCTCTTCCAGGCTCCATCACCTCACACGTCTTGTAAGGAGACAAAGCTTTCATGAGTTATCTGGGTGCAGGCGGATGGCCCTGAGGTGTTCCCACACTCCCTCCAGACTCCATCCCTGATGCCTCAGTCCCTGCCTGACTTCCTATAGAAATTTCAGGGACCTGCTTTCCTCCCCACGTAATGGGAAAATGGAATCATTTCCCTACCCACAAACACTGCCCTGTGATTTCCCACATGAGGAAAACAAAAGTAACTGTTGGTCCTTGGTTTCTTGGTCATATTGTCTCACTTGCTCCAATAAGGGACCAATTTTTCATGTTACTGACAGATTGAGGACATTAGATTTAGAAACTAAGAGAGAAAATTCTAGTGAAAGAAACCACGAGATGAGCTTTGTTTTCTAACAGATATAATAACTTTGGCCCATTTGAAACATTAGGTTCAACTACATAAAATGGCTGTTTTTCAAGGTCTAAATAGTCAAATATTTGTACTTTCATATGGTTCAACATAATTGTATGTTCTGATTGTATAAATATATAATTGTATATACATCTTAATTGTTCATGAATCCTGTATATATGATTACATATCCTAACTTCATATATTCCTAATTTTATATATAGACATTTAATAGATACTAGTTATATACATAATATATTAATTATATAAAAACTGTAAATGCATTTTAACTATACCTATATATTCTATTATGTATCCTAATCATATGTATATCCAAATTGTATATATCCCAATTATATATATTTATTATATATATCCTAATTATGTATCTTCTAATTTTCCACGGGTCTTTTTGTTTTTGTTTTTGTATTTTTTTTCCACCAGTTTCTCCTTCAAGAAGTTCTTCTAATTTTAAACATTTTTATTATATGTATATGTGTGTATATGTGTAGCTAAAGATACACTTGTTAGGATATATGTAAGATTACAATGTATTTATATTATTAGAAGATATGCACACATATTCATGGCAGACAGAATTCAAATTTTGGCGTGTAAAGAAAATCAGGACTATGGTGTTTGGCTTCTCCAGTTGGTTGGTTGCACGGGCATGTACGCGTATTTCTGAGAGCACACCACCACCTTGTGTCTTCTTGAGGAACTACGTGTCTCATAGCCTCTTACTCTAGAAGGGACTCGTGGCCACTCGTTTGTCCATTTAATAAGTATTTATTTAACACCTACTATGAACCTAGCACTAAGATGGATTCTAGTCTGGTCTAGGAATGATTTCCAGTCTGAAGCTTCTCCGGAACTCTTCGCAGCACATTAACTCCATACCCCAGGCAAAGAATGTCAGTGTGAGAAGCAGACTGGGGGTAGGAAGCAAGTAGAACAGCACATGTCCCACATCACTGGAGCAGTCACTGCTCAGCTCCAGACAGCTTCTCCAAGAAGAGAGTACGGGCCTAGGAGTCTCTCCTAAGAGAAGCCAGAAATTCAAACGTTGATGTGAAAATCCAACTTTTAAAAAACAACTAATTCTGGGACACCTGGGTGGTGCAGGTGGTTAAGCGTCGGCCTTTGCTCAGGTCATGATCCTGGGGTCCTGGAATTGAGCCCTGAGTGGGGCTCTCTGCTCAGTGGGGAGCCTGCTTCTCCCTCTGCCTGCCACACCCCCTCCTTGTGCTCTCTCTCTCTCTGACAAATAAATAAATAAATAAAATCTTAAAAAATAAAAAATTACATAAAATAAAAAACAACTAATTCTAATTATTTCTAAACACCATGAGCCAACATTATGCATCTGCAGGCTACATTAAGCTCACATCCTGCCAGGTGCAAACCCCTGGTTTGCACTTTCTTTATCCCTTTCCATCTTTCTGGCGGGGACTCAAGAATGAGAGGAGGCGAATGCTGCCCCCTGGGGATGCAGTGCCAAGCAAGCACAGACACAGTCCTCCTCTCAGGAGGCTACAGAAATGGCAATTCCTCACATCCACATTGCTGAGTATTTTCTAGACTGGTAAAAAGCATACCAGTCCAGCATACCTACAGACCTTGCTCTGGAACAATCTGACAATCTGCCAGCTCTGAATCTTTGCAAGTCACATAATAGAGACTAGGTGATTGAGAGGAATAGTACTCTCTGCCCCTTATCAAAGAGCTAAACATCTTCTTAATTACATTTCACCATTTAAGGCGGATGTTAAATTGGTAGAGGAAAAAGTGCACGAAGATAGAGATCAACCATATCCCTATTCACTGTGACTAGTACCAAGAGAATTCGGAACTAATAAAACTAAATTAGAACCCACTAGAATGACTAAAATGGATAAGGCTGACAATACGAAGTGTTGGTGAGAATGTGGAGGAACTGGAACGTTCATACGTTGCTGGTGGCTGTTGTAGGTTCACAACCCTCTCTAGAACTTCCCTGGTATAATCTGAAACCAGCCCTGTATACAGGGGGCTGGGAGAGACCACAGAAAGAGGCAGGCCACTCCAGGTTGATAGGTGGCAGTTTTAATAATAGCAAAGGGAATTTACATACAAGGCTTGTCTTGGGTGTCTTGGGTGGCAGCAAGACAATGGATACCCGTACCCACCCTCTAAATCTTAAAAGCTTATAAAGAGGCCCTAACTGGGCTGTTATGTGTACTATGCAGGTGTTTTTAATACCACATCACCATCTCAAATCTATGTCCTTGGAGCAGCCCCTGGGAGCAGAAAAGGCAAGAGGAACCCACACTTTAAGAACAGGGGAAGGGGCGAGGAGCCTCTGAGTCCCCCAGGGCTAGTTCAAATGTCAATTAAGAGTCATGGGTTTTGTTTTGTTTTTTTAAGATTTATTTATTTATTTTAGAGAGAGAGAGAGAATCCCAAGCAGACTCTGTGCAGAGCGCAGAACCCCACGTGGGGCTCGATCTCAGGACCCTGAGATCACGACCTGAGCTAAAACCAAGAGCCAGACGCTTAACTAAGTGAGCCACCCAGGTGCGCTGTGGGGGGGGGGGGTCATGTCTTTTTGATCAGTTCCCCAACAGGTATGTAAACTACTATAACCACTTTGAAGAACTGTTTTTGCAAGATCTTATAAAGCTGAACATATGCATATCTTATGATTCAGCAAGTTTTTTAAAGATTTTATTCATTTATTTATTTGAGAGAAAGAGTGAGCGAGAAAGAGAGAGAGCATGAGCATGGGCAGGAGCAGAGGGAGAAGCAGACTCCTCACTGAGCAGAGAGCCTGATGCAGGCTCCATCCCAGGACACTGGGATCATGACCTGAGCCGAAGGCAGACGCTTAACCATCTGAGCCACCCAGGCGCCCAAGACTTGTGCACTTTATCAAATGATTATTATTACTAATGCTAAAAGATCAAACAAATTAGAATCCTTAGAGACATATGCAATTTGGAGCTGGATGTACTAGCAAAATAGTGGCTCTTACTAAATTTTATGTGAAATTGTTCAGGCTATTGACCCTTAGAGCAATCCCCAGAACATGGAGGGACCTTGGAAAGTGATTTTAAACATAATCTAGCAGATTGAGATGTTCTGGTCAGAACCCCCTTCAAGAAAGAACTCACTGTCCAGCTAAGAAGAGTATGGTTGGCTGATTGCTTCCAGCTCTTAACCCCTTTGCATCTGCTGCTGTTTTCAATGGAGGGCATCCTCTTCTTGGAATAGCCCTCAACCAAGATCGGAGCAAGGCAGCAATATAAGGGCCTGACCACTGGTGCCCAAAGTGGGACACTTCTGAAGAACAATATTTGCTCTGGAGTTTCCTCTAGACCAGAGGAGACTTTGTCAGGTCTATAACGCTGGCCAAATGCTCCTCTTCCCAATCTTTCCTCCTCCCACTTTTGTTCACAAAGTGCTCCCAATAAGACTCTTTCCCCCCCCCCCCCCCATTTCAGCCTCTGATTCCCTGAGAACCCAGCAGGTAACATATGACTAGAGCACCACCTAGATGTTGTTTAGAAAGCAAGTGTTACAGTCTGAAGCTGCCAACAGAAATATGTTAGCCACATGTAGAATTTTTAATTTTCAAGGAGACACATATGAAAGAGTCAACAAAAGAGCTAAAATTTATTTTTAAAGTATTTTATTTAATACAACATATTTAGGATATTGTCATGTCAACATGTAACCAATATTAAATATAATAAGATATTCTATGTTCTCTTTTGCACTAAGCCTTTGAGAGCTGGTATAAATTTTATACTTACAGCACATCTCAATTTGGACCAGCTGCATTTTAAGTGCTTTCAAAGAAAAGAAGTCTGCTAAAATTAGAGAAATTGAAGAGTATTGTAGACAAGGCAAAGGGCAGGGATTACATTTGTATTTAGCATGGATGAAAGCAATTGCCTCCTTTTGAGGTTCTGACGAAGTAGCTGTACCACCCCCAAACCTTCTCTTTTTTACTTTTTTATTGAGATATAACACCCCCCCTTTTCACCATCATATAGCAAACTTCAGTTCGTTTCCCCAAATTCATGAAGAGATGGGCACTTGACACATAGCTGCCTCTTCTGTCACCAGGCAGAATGGTAAGTGTCATTATTACCCACGTGGATAACCTATATGTTATCTGAGTGCTCCTAATTTTGCCTGGCAGGAAGAGGTAGTCATGGACTTCTTTGGGGATCTTAAAATTTATGACCATTTTGCAAAGGAAAATGCACACAAACAAAATTTTGCATCTAATTTCACGGTGTTCACAGTACTCCTGAAGCTATATATGAATCCCAGGTTAGGAGCGTCTACTCTTTAGTTTCTTTCTTCCACAGGACAAAGTCAAAATTCCCTTGTATATCATGTGAGGCATTCTGCCACTGTACCCCACCATCCTTTCTGGTCTCATCTCCCACTGCCTCTCACCTACAGTTTTCACAGGGGCTCCACACATTCTTTTCTTTTTTTTTTTTTTAAGTAATCTCTATACCCAATGTGGGGCTTGAATTCATGACCCCAAGTTCAAGAGTCATACGCTCTACCGACTGAGCCAGCCAGGCACTCCACATGTATATATCTTATATAGTAAGTATACATAGTGTGTGTGTGTATATATATGCATATAAATGCATATACACACATGCACACATCATATATATTAGTAATGTAACTAGGTGAGTGACATTCCATAATCTTTGCCATATTTAATTGGTTAGAAGTCATGGGTCTGGCCCACACTTACAGGTGTGAACATGGGGGCCACCCTAGGGCCTGTCTACTAGTCTGCAAACCACTCTTAGAAACACGGTCTTTGGAAGTTATGTTAACTCACTATGCTGTTTCCTACTTTGGCACATTCTCTCTACTTACAATCCTTTCTCATCCCCCATGTGGACTTCTCTGCAGCTCAAACATTGATTCAGAAAAACCTTCCCTGATTCACTCACTCTTCCCAGTCACTAAATTAATATCTTCTGTTGTGTATTCATTCACTTGTAATACTTAGTATCTGTAATACCATTTGATACAGTGATTTGATATTTTTTGATACAATTATTTGTTCAAATATCTGTTTTCCTACACAAAACTGAGCACCTTCAAGGTAGAGTTGTTGTGTTTTACACACTGTATCCCTATCACCTTGTGTGGTATCTGGAATACAACTGGTGCTCAATTAATGTTAATGGAATATTGTTAACAAAATTACTTACTTACCTTTGGAAATAGCTTAAACCGTGAGGTGCTGGCAGATATTAGTGATTTTTATAGATTAATTTTACACTAAGAATATTTTACTGGGTCTCAAAATAAATTTGATTTCCAAGAAAGCTTAAATGTAAGAAGAAAAACATTTTTCTCTACCTATTTTTTCCTTTAATTAGAAGAGAAACATTGAGCAAACTCTTGACAGTCATGTTAGAAAATCAAGTCAACAAATCTTAAACAAAAGCGCCTCCAGTGAAAGCACATTTCCCTCTAGAACCTAATCCCATCCTGAAAAGGCATGTATACATCCAGTCATGTGATGTGCCAGGATAGAGATATACAGCAGAAGAAACGGAAATGCTAAGGTAAGTCAGGAACTAGCTTGAGTCACTAACAGGAGGAATTGTGTTAATAAAGGCAGGTGATTTTATTCTCATTAGGTTTCTCCTGCGTGGACCTTTGTCACATTGTATAGTATTGTTTTTATATAATTAGAAATGATATCCTATAGTCAAACTTGAAATAATCTGTTAAAATGTTACTTCTAATACTCTTTAGTGTGCATTCCTTCTAGACAGGATGAATGTTACTGACAAACCTGGTATTCTGCAAAATTAAGCACTAAAAACTAATGAAGAAAAACATGGCTCTTCGAGTAGATCACTCATCACCTATGCACCTTTGTAACCAAAGCCCTAAGAGAAGGCACAATTGTTAGGTTGAAATGATAATCTAGGCGGGCCTCCCAGGATGTCAGAGAGGCTTCCTAGAGGGATATTTGTCACCGCACAGAAACACCGCGTGGAAATCCTGGCTGGCACTCTGAGACAACAAGGGTGGAATGGGGCTCTGAACTAGTGGAGCTGATCTCCAGGCAGGCACGGGGAGAGGCACAACCTGCCCGGGGAAGCATGCAAACCGTTCATTGTTCATTTCTGCAAAATCGAGCTGAAATGACTCCTTACTGGGTAGTAGACATCTGAGAGCTTTTCCCTTCATTTCCTGCTGATGTTTTTAATTCTGCACATACTAGTATGGCTCCCCATGCCCGGGAGAAAATGTGTATAAACCAACACACCTGCCACTTACTGGGTAACAGGAAGATCTGCGATAAAAAAACATAATTTCTTTTGAAAAAGACGGAAACGATCATATTTCCAGTTTCTACTTTTAATAAACCAGCTTGAGATCATCAGAAAAGTACAAACTTCCTTAATTTGATATTACACGTTTAACCTTTGAGAATTTGTGGAGAGGAAGCACTTTTAAGTTGCTACCCAGAAAGGGCCTTTGGCTACTATTTTGGACATCGGCCAGATTGGAAGCTTAACTACTAAAACAAAGAAAATCCTGTCATCCCGTCCCCAGAACCTTTACCTCTTTTGCTAGAAACAATGTACTCTTTCTTTGTTCAGGATTCTGGCGTAATTAACTACATAGTGTAATAAAAGCGTACTTTAATTATGGGATAGAAGGTAATAGGAGATAGAAACCATTTAGGTAATTTTAATAGGAAAATTAAACATGAAGAAATGCAAACTCTTAAAAAGAAGTTAATTACTGAAAGGGATTTTTTTTTTTTTTAAAGAAATCTTAGTCCTACAGAAGTAGAAATTTCAGAAAGCAGCTACTGCTTCTATGGCTGAGAGAAAGTGAACAAGGGAGGAACTGAGAAATTTCGGCAAGGGCCATGGTGCCCTGGAAGGCTGACATTCAAGTCTTTGCAGAGGGTATGGTTACCCTTCCTGGACATAGGACAGGCCTATGTCCAGGAAGGAGAGGCCTGCCCCTGGGTGGCAGACATTCAAGTCTTTGCAGAGGGTATGGTTACCCTTCCTGGACATAGGACAGGCCTATGTCCAGGAAGGAGAGGCCTGCCCCTGGGTGGCAGACAAACTTGCTGGAGGGTATAGACAATAATTGATCCACACAAGCAACCTGCCTCACATCATTATGACATCAGCTTGATCTTGTCCTCTACATCACGTTCAGGTATGGATGGGACCACTTGGGTGTGATTCATTGGGGGCAGCTCCTTTAATATCACTCCTTTTGATTGGAGAGCTGTTAATGAAAGAGACTAGAAATCTGCTTCACATATACACATATCCACCATACCATGATAAGACACCTAGGATGATCCCTGCTATAGAAAATCCTATTCAAAAGGGGGTGAGGAAGGGCGGTACACAGCAATAGCTCATATGAATTCTGAAATCCAGGTGGATAAATGTGCTTCCAGTTCCTCATTAGAATCAGTCCTGGGGCACCTGGGTGGCTTAGTCAGTTAAGCATCTGCCTTCAGCTCAGGTCATGATCCCAGGGTCCTGGGATCCAGCCCCGGATCAGTCTCTCTGTGCTTGCTTCAGCAGCACATATACCGAATCAGGCTCCCTGCTCAGCGGGGAGTCTGCTTCCACCTCTCCCTCTGCCCCTCCCCCTACTCATGCTCTCTCGCACGCTCTCTCTCTCTCTCTCAAATAAATAAATAAAAATAAAATCTTTAGAAAAAAAAGAAATCAGTCCTACTCCTACTCTCGGGGAGTTTTTTTTTTTCTGTGAATTCCAAATTCCAAAATACATCCGACTCCAAGGATTTCGTAAAGAATTGTAGATCTACACCCACAGACGGGAGGAAAAAAACCTGATAAACACGTTGCCTGTTAATAACTGAGCTCTTCAGGTGGTGCTATTGTTGCTTCTGTTTCCCCAAGGTGATGAGTCTCCAGGAAGCTGAATCCAAGCAGCTCAGAGGCAACACTGTTCTGGGACCATGCCTTCTGGCCCTGCCCGCACTGACAGATGATCCCCTGAAACGACCAGAAGAGTATAGAGCACAGCCAAATGTTGCAGGACAGAGCTTTGTCCAGTGCCTCAGATACACCAGGCACCGTGCTAAAGGCCTTCTGGGCATAATCTCATTCAATCTTCTGCAAGCCCTGTGAAGCAGGTACTAATCTCCCCATTGATGTTGGCCCATTTAGATGAGAAAATTGAGATTTAAAGATGTTAGGTAATGTGCTCACAGTTTGCAAACCTAGAAAATGGTAGCAGAAATTGTGAAGCGACGTTCTCCATCAGTTTTTCTTGTCTTCGCTATTATGGTAGAACTGAAATTTTCTGAATTTTCTATTTTGTCCAGTGAAAATGAAAAGCAGATATTGGTGGATTGTTTCAATACTAATTTCCTGGTCATGATATTATACTACAGATTTGCAAGACGTTACCATTGGGAGAAACTGGATAAAGGTACATGGGATGTGATCTCTCCATATTATTTCTCTCTCTTTTTTTTACTGAAGTGTAGTTGGCATACAGTGTTATATTAATTTCAGGTATGTAATATAGTGATTCAACAATTCTGTACATTACACTATGCTCATCACAATAAGTAGTTACCATTCGTCAGCATAAAACGTTATTAAAATACTAGTGTCTATATTCCCTATGCTGTACTTTTCATCCCCATAACTTATTTATTTTCTAATGGGAAGTTCATACCTCTTAATCCCCTTCACTTATTTCACCCCCCCATCCTCCCCTCTGACAACCACATTGGTTCTCTGTATTTATGATTCTTCCTTTTTTTTGTTTTTGTGTTTTGTTTTGTTTTGTTTTAAAGATTTTATTTATTTATTTGACAGAGAGAGACACAGCGAGAGAGGGAACACAAGCAGGGGCAGTGGGAGAGGGAGAAGCAGGCTTCCTGCCGAAGCTCGATCCCAGGACCCTGGGACCATGGCCTGAGCCGAAGGCAGACGCTTAATGACTGAGCCACCCAGGCTCTGTATTTATGATTCTATTTCTGGTTTTTGTTTATTTGTTTTGTTTTTTAGATTCCACATATAAGTGAAATCATATGGTATTTGTCTTTCTCTGCCTGGTTTATTTCACTTTGTATAATACCCTCTGGTTTATCTACATTGTTGCAAATGGCAAGATCACATTTTTTTTTTAAAAGATTTTATTTATTTATTCATGAGAGAGAGAGAGGCAGAGGGAGAAGCAGGCTCCCAAGGAGCAGGGAGCCCGATGCGGGACTCGATCCCAGGACCCTGAGATCATGACCTGAGCCGAAGGCAGACGCTTAACCATCTGAGCCACCCAGGCGCCTGCAAGATCACATTCTTTATGGCTAATATCCCATTTGTGTGTGTGTGTGTGTGTGTGTGTACATATCACATCGTTATCCATTCATCTATCAGTGGACACTTGGGTTTCTTCCACATCTTGGCTTTCGTAAATAATGCTACAATAAACACAGGGGTGCATATATCTTTTCAACTTAGTGTTTTCAATTTGGGAAGGAAAATACCCAGTAGTAGAATTACTGGATTATATAGTAATCCTATTTTTAATTTTTTGAGGAACCTCTATACTGTTTTCAACAGTGGTTTTACCAATTTGCATTCCCACCAATAGTGCACAAGGATTTCCTTTTCTCCACATCTTTGCCAACATCTATTATTTCTTATCTTTTTGATACCAGCCATTCTGACTGGTGTGAGGTGATATCTAATTGTGGTTTTGATTTTCATTTCCCTGATGATGAATGATGTTGGGCATCTTTTCATATGTCTGTTGACCATCTCTATGTTTTCTTTGGGAAAATGTCTATTCGGGTCCTCTGCCCATTTTAATTGGATTATTTGCTTTTTTTGGTGTTGTTATATAAGTTCTTTATATCTTTTGGATATTAATCCCTTATTGGATATATCATTTGCAAAATATCTTGTCCTATTCCATAGGTTGCCTTTTTGTTCTGTTGATGGTTTTCTTCACTGTCAAAAGCTTTTTATTTTGGTGCCATCCCAATTGTTTATTTTTGTTTTTTTCCCTCGGCTGAGGAAACATATCCATAACCATGTTGCTATGGATGAAGACCAAGAGATTACTGCCTATGCTTTCTTTTAGAGGTCTATGGTTTCAGGCCCCACATTCAGGTCTTTAATCCATTTTGAGTTTATTTTTGTGTATGGTATAAGAAAGTGGTCCAGTTTCATTCTTTTGCATGCAGCCGTACAGTTTTCCCAACACCATTTATTGTGCAGACTATCTTTTCCTTCATTGTATATTCTTGCCTCCTTTGTCATAGATTAATTGACCATAGAGGTGTGGCTTTATTTCTGGGTGCTCTATCCTGTTCCATGGATCTGTGTCTATTTTTATGCCCATACCATACTGTTCTGATTACTGTGGTTTTGGGGGTTTTTTTAATGTTATTATGTTATGTTACCATACAATACATCATTAGTTTTTGACGTGGTGATCCACAATCCATTGTTTTCGTATAACACCCAGTGCTCCATGCAGTACGTGCCCTCCTTAATACCCACCACCGGGCTAACCCATCCCCGCACCCCCTTCCCCTCTAAAACCCTGTTTGTTTCTCAGAGTCCATAGTCTCTCATGGTTCATCTCTCCCTCCGATTCCTCCCCCCCTCATTTTTCCTTTCCTTCTTCTAATGTCCTCCATGCTATTCCTTATGTTCCACAAATAAGTGAAACCATATGATAACTGACTTTCTCTGCTTGACTTATTTCACTTAGTATAATCTCCTCCAGTCCCATCCATGTTGATGTAAAATTTGGGTATTCATCCTTTCTGATGGCTGAGTAATATTCCATGGTATATATGGACCACATCTTCTTTATCCATTCGTCTGTTGAAGCGCACCTTGGCTCTTTCCACAGTTTGGCTATTGCAGACATTGCTGCTATGAGCATTGGGGTGCATATGGCCCTTCTTTTCACTACATCTGTGTCTTTGGGGTAAATACCCAGGAGTGCAATTGCTGGGTCATAGGGTAGCTCTATTTTTAAATTTTTGAGGAACCTCCACACTGTTTTCCAAAGTGGCTGTACCAACTTGCATTCCCACCAACAGTGTAAGAGGATTCCCCTTTCTCCACAACCTCTCCAACATTTGTTGTTTCTTTCCCTGTCCATTTTTGCCATTCTAACTGGTGTAAGGTGGTATCTCAATGTGGTTTTGATTTGGATTTCCCTGATGGCTAATGATGATGAACATTTTTTCATGTGTCTGTTAGCCATTTGTATGTCTTCTTCAGAGAAGTGTCTTTTCATGTCTTCTGCCCACTTTTTGACTTGATTATTTGTTTTTTGGGTGTTGAGTTTGAGAAGTTCTTTATAGATCTTGGATACCAGCCCTTTATCTGTAGTGTCATTTGCAAATATCTTCTCCCATTCTGTGGGTTGCCTCTTTGTTTTGTTGACTGTTTCCTTTGCTGTGCAAAAGCTTTTTATCTTGATGAAGTCCCAAAAGTTCATTTTTGCTTTTGTTTCACTAGCTTGTGGAGATGTATCTTGAAAGAATTTGCTGTGGGCGATGTCAAAGAGGTTACTGCCTATGTTCTGCTCTAGGATTTTGATGGATTCCTGTCTCACATTGAGATCTTTCATCCACTTTGAGTTTATCTTTGTGAATGGTGTTAGAGAATGGTCGAGTTTCATTCTTCTGCATGTGGCTGTCCAATTTTCCCAGCACCATTTATTGAAGAGACTGTCTTTTTTCCATTGCATGTTTTTTCCTGCTTTGTCAAAGATTATTTGACCATAGAGTGGAGGGTCCATATCTGGGCTTTCTATTCTGTTCCCTTGGTCTATATGTCTGTTTTTGTGCCAGTACCATGCTGTCTTGGTGATCACTGCTTTGTAATATAGCTTGAAATCGGGCAACGTGATGCCCCCAGCTTTGTTTTTCTTTTTCAACATTTCCTTGGCGATTCGGGGTCTTTTCTGATTCCATACAAATTTTAAGATTGTTTGTTCCAGCACTTTGAAAAATGTCATTGGAATTTTGATCGGGATGGCATTGAAGGTATAGATTGCTCTGGGTAGCATAGACATTTTAACAATGTTTATTCTTCTGATCCATGAGCATGGAGTATTTTTCCATCTTTTTGTGTCTTCTTCAATTTCTTTCATGAGTGTTTTGTAGTTCCTAGAGTATAGATCCTTTACCTCTTTGGTTAGGTTTATTCCGAGGTATCTTATGGTTTTTGGTGGCTATTGTAAATGGAATCGTTTCTCTAATTTCTCTTTCTACAGTTGCACTGTTAGTGTATAAGAAAGCAACTGATTTCTGTGCATTGATTTTGTATCCTGCCACATTACTGAATTGCTGTATGAGTTCTAGTAATTTGGGGGTGGCGTCTTTTGGGTTTTCCACATAAAGTATCATGTCATCTGCGAAAAGAGAGTTTGACTTCTTCTTGCCAATTTGAATACCTTTTATTTCTTTTGTTGTCTGATTGCTGTTGCTAGGACTTCTAGTACTATGTGGAACAATAGTGGTGAGAGTGGGCATCCTTGACGTGTTCCTGATCTTAAGGGAAAGGCTCTCAGCTTTTCCCCATTGAGGATGATATTCACTGTGGGTTTTTCATAGATGGATTTTATGAACTCTATCCCTATACTCTGAAGAGTTTTAATCAGGAAAGGATGTTGTATTTTGTCAAATGTTTTTTCTGCATCAATTGAAAGGACCATATGGTTCTTCTCCCTCCTCTTATTAATGTGTTCTATCACATTGATTGATTTGCAAATGTTGAACCACCCTTGCATCCCGGGGATAAATCCCACTTGGTCCTGGTGGATGATCTTTTTAATGTATTGCTGGATCCTATTAGCTAGGATTTTGTTGAGGATTTTGGAATCCATATTCATCAGGGATATCGGTCTGAAATTCTCCTTTTTGTTGGAGTCTTTGCCTGGTTTGGGGATTAAGGTAATGCTGGCCTCATAGAATGAGTTTGGAAGTTTTCCTTCTGTTTCTATTTTTTGAAACAGCTTCAGTAGAATAGGTATTATTTCTTCTTTGAATGTTTGGTAGAATTCCCTAGGGAATCCATCAGGCCCTGGACTCTTGTTTTTTGGGAGGTTTTTGATCACTGCTTCAATCTCGTTACTGGTTATTGGCCTATTCAGGTTGTCAATTTCTTCCTGTTTCAGTCTTGGCAGCTTATAGGTTTCCAGGAAGGCCTCCATTTCATCCAGATTGCTCAGTTTATTGGCATATAGTTGTTGATAATAATTTCTAAGAATTGTTTCTATTTCCTTGGTGTTAGTCATGATCTCTCCCCTTTCATTCATAATTTTATTAATTTGGGTCCTTTCTCTTTTCTTTTGGATAAGTCTGGCCAGTGGTTTATTGGTCTGATTAATTCTTTCAAAGAACCAACTTCTAGTTTCGTTGATCTGATCTACTGTGTTTCTGGTTTCTAATTCATTGATTTCTGTTCTAATTTTAATTATTTCTCTTCTAATGCATGGCTTAGGCATCGTTTGTTGCTTTTTCTCTAGTTCTTTAAGGTGTAGAGTTAGTTGGTGAATTCGGGATTTTTCTATTTTTTTGAGTGAGGCTTGGATGGCTATGTATTTCCCCCTTAGGACCGCCTTTGCAGTATCCAATAGGTTTTGGACAAATGTGTTTTCATTCTCATTGATTTCCATGAATTGTTTAAGTTCTTCTTTGATTTCCTGGTTGACCCAAACATTCTTGAGCAGGGTGGTCTTTAGCTTCCAAGTGTTTGAATTTATGCCAAATTTTTTCTTGTGATTGAGTTCCAGTTTTAGAGCATTGTGGTCTGAGAATATGCAGGGAATAATCTCAATCTTTTGGTATCGGTGGAGACCTGATTTGTGACCCAGTATGTGGTCTATTCTGGAGAAAGTTCCATGTGCGCTCGAGAAGAATGAGTATTCTGTTGTTTTAGGGTGGAATGTTCTGTAAATATCTATGAGATCCATCTGGTCCAGTGTATCATTCAAAGCTCTTGTTTCCTTGTTGATTTTCTGCTTAGATGATCTGTCCATTGCTGAAAGTGGAGTATTGAGGTCTCCTACAATTAACATATTGTTATAAATATGACTCTTTATTTTGGTTAACAGTTGGCTTATGTAGATGGCTGCTCCCATGTTGGGGGCATAGATATTTACAATTGTTAGATCTTCTTGTTGGATAGACCCTTTAAGAATGATATAGTGTCCTTCTGTGTCTCTAACTACACTCTTTAGTTTAAAATCTAATTTGTCTGATATAAGAATTGCTACCCCAGCTTTCTTTTGAGGTCCGCTGGCATGGAAGATGGATCTCCATCCCTTCACTTTCAGTCTGGATGTATCTTTAGGTTCAAAATGAGTCTCTTGTAGGCAGCATATGGATGGGTCCTGTCTTTTTATCCAATCTGCAACCCTGTGCCATTTTATGGGAGCATTTAGGCCATTCACGTTAAGAGTGATTATTGAAAGATATGAATTTATTGTCATCATGTTGCCTATGAAGACGTTGTTTTTATAGATTGTTCCTGTAAATTTCTGTTGTAGATCACTCTTGGGGTCTTTCTCCTTTTATAGAACCCCCCTTAATATTTCTCGCAGGGCCGGCTTAGTGGTCACATATTTTTTCAGTTTCTGCCGGTCTGCATCTCTCCATCCATTCTAAATGACAGCCTTGCCGGATAAAGTATACTTGGCTGCATGTTCTTCTCATTTAGTACCCTGAATATGTCTTGCCAGGCCTTTCTGGCTTGCCAGGTCTCTGTGGATAGGTCTGACGTTATTCTGATGTTCCTCCCTCTGTACGTAAGGAATCTCTTCCCCCTAACCGCCCTTAAGATGGTTTCGTTAGTTCTAAGATTTGCAAGTTTTACTATTACATGCCGGGGTGTTGGCCTGTTTTCCTTGATCTTGGGAGAGGTCCTCCCTGCCTCTAGGACGAGAATGTTTATTTCATTCCCCAGATTAGGGAAGTTCTCAGCTACAATTTGCTCAAATACATCTTCTAGTCCTCTCTCTCTCTCCACTCCCTCCGGGATTCCAATTATTCTGACATTGGAATGCTTCATGGTGTCACTTATTTCTGATTCTATTTTCATGGATTCTGAGTTGTTTTTCCCTGGCCTCCTCTTTTCCCTTTTTATCTATTATATTGTCTTCCAGATCGCTTATTCATTCTTCTGCCTCACTTACCCTAGCTGTTAGATTATCTAGATAGGATTGGATCTCATTGATAGCATTTTTAAGTTCTGCCAATTCAGCTTTCATTTCTGCCCTTAGAGACTCTATGTTACCATTAATTGATTTCTCCATTCTAGCCATTGTCTTCACAATTGCTAGCCTGAATTCCATCTCCGACATCTTTTGTAACCATTGTAAATCTGCAGCATAAGTCATAATCTCTGAGTCTTTTCTATTTTGGGGGCTCCTCCTCCTAGTCATTCTGTTGATGGGTGTTTGAGGGAATGTGTAGAGTCCAAATTATTGACCAGAACCCAAGCAAGATGCACCTGTTTTCTAGGGACCTTAGGGTTGCTGGCCTCTTGTTTTCCCAGCCTGTCTTCTGGGGGAGGGGCCTGCTGCACTATTACTCAGGCAACCCCATTTGGGCGGAGTTGCCCTGCGCCCCTGTGACGGGGGATGGGCTCAGTGGGAATCAGTCTTTGGGGCTTTTGTTCTCTGGCGCCTTTCCCTGGCGGCTTTACACATCTCTTCCGCGAGTCAGAGCAGAAGAGACCCCTTCCAACCCTCGGCCTCAGAGCAGAGAGACCTCAGTCTGTTCTTCAGTGAGCTCTCCAAGCCACACCATCTCCGTCTCTCTCCGTGCTGCTATAAACTGCAGCGGCCTGGGTTGTGCGCCCCTCCGCAGCGCTCCCAGTCCTGCCTCCATGTTGGGGCGCATCTCTGCCCTTTGTGCTTCTATAACCCCCAGCCGCTCCCAGTTCATGCGCAAGTGACTCCGCTGCTCCGGGTTTCCGCCCCAGGGGCTGCCCTAAAGTCCTTTCCCCACCACTACCGGTCTGCGAGTCTGTGCCCATCCCCAGCGTGCGAGGCTGTCACTCATCGGCGGTGTAGGATCCCCACGGCCAGGCACCTTCCTGCTGCCGTTTATCCTCCGATATCTGCCCACGGAATCACAGCTCCCCAATTCGTACCTCGAAACCAACCACCTGCGATATTCTGTTTGTAGAGACCCAGATCTTCTTACATCTCAGGCTGGTCTCGTGGGTGCTCAGAGTGGTCTCGTAGATATCCAGCTCAATTCCGGGGACCAGTTGAAATAGAGTCCCCTACTCCTCCACCATCTTTCCTTCCTACCACTGTGGGGGTTTTTTTTTAAAGACTTTTAAAAATTTATTTGACAGAGAGAGACACAGTGAGAGAGGGAACACAAGCAGGGGGAGTGGGAGAGGGAGATGCAGGCTTCCCGCCAAGCAGGGAGCCTGGTGCGGGGCTTGATCCCAGGACCCTGGGATCATGACCTGAGCCGAAGGCAGACACTTAACAACTGAGCCACCCAGGTGCCCCTGATTACTGTGGTTTTATAGTATACTTTGAATTCTGGAATTGTGATACCTCCAGCTTTGTTCTTCTTTCTCAAAACTGCTTTGGCTGTTTGGAATCTTTTGTGATTCCATACAAATTTTAGCATTATTTGTTCTAGTTTATCTGTATTATTTCTTACAATGGCACATTAATTTACAATTATCTCAAAATAAAAACATTTTTTAAAAAACACTAAAACTACCCTACAAAGATAGTTTCTCCAGACTTCTTCTTATACCTTTTTTGAGAAATGATGCACTTCTTCAAGTAATGCAGTGAGAAAACTGAAGAGTGATGTCACGTAATGATTAATTTCATTATCATTTCATCAATTAGGTATTCCATCTCCTATTTCCCTGTTCTTAGTATTTTTTAAGCATAGATTAGAATTATTTAGTAATGTTGAAATAATTCATTGAATGATGAAATAGCAAAACATTTTAACATGTAGAAAGATCTCCTAAAGTTGCTTAGATGTTAAGCATCTTGCTATAAAGCAAGTGAGAAACTAAAATTGGGTGTAGTGATCCATAATGGTGTACTGAGGGTTGAGATAGAATCCAAATCTTCAACATGGCCAACAAGGCCCTACATGGTCTGGTCCCTAACCACCCACCTCCCTAGCCTCTTTGTGCATCTTACCTTTCTCATTCTCTCTGCTCCAGCCACACCAGTCCTCTCCTATTTTTTTGGTCCGGTCACAGAACCGCTGTATAAGGAAGTCCCTCTATCTGAAGGAAGTCTTTGCTGACTCCCTAGTTAAGGTCAGTTTCCTTTTCAGAAGTTCTTCCAGAATAGAGTTGATCACCTTTAGAATATTTATCTCCATTTGCAACTATTCACTCATTAGTGGATTTTTTTTTTTAATCATTGTCTGTATCTCCCATGAGACCGAAAGTAGAGCCATTCCTGTTTTCACTCACCGTTGCATCCATAGGTACCAGCATTACCACCCCCACCTCCTGAGATCCCACTATAAAAGGCAAAAGAAATAAAGTACAAACCAAGGGATCAAAATATCAGGATGTGGGCCCCTGACAGCCTACAGATGTGCACTATTGGCTCATAGTATCTAGAAAAGCATTTAAATTCATGTTTATTTAAAAATCAGGGATTTTGACACTAAAATTTGAATTTCTGGCTTCTCTTAAAAAGGTACTCGCCCCCAGTTCCCTTGAACTGTCAAGAACTGAGCAGTTGCTGGCCCAGTTAGGTGGGACATTTACTCTCTAACTCCCCTTCCTAGCCTCAGTCTATTTCTCATGTTTCTGTTCCTTGCCCTGGGGACAGAGCTGTTAGCCCCCGCGAAGGCTCGGGACTGGGAATCATTGTGCTCTTCAGGCATCCTGGTAAGCATTTAAAATAAATGTTTGTTGGAAGACTAAACGAGTGACCATAAGCATTTCTGGGGTAACATGCAGCCACATCACCTTATATCCAGCCACAGTGCCACATGGAAACATAAGTAGCAGTGTGATCACAGAAATTCCCATAAACCCAGCATAGCAGATGATGCTCTGCAGTAAATAGGATTTTTCCTCTGACCTGTTTCAGTGTGGCTTTTTTGTGTGTATGATATGGCAACTGTAAAGGACCAACAGCAACACACTCCTGTGTCCAAACAAACCCTTTCTCCATTCTTATTACTTGCCAGACTTTAAATTTAGGACCACTTGGGTGTGTGCATATAATTAAGATATGTATAAAATAAGTATAGATATATAGATATATAAATATATACAGATTTAGGAGATATATAAATTAGGATTATCAAATCTATATCAGATATATACAAATAAATTTAGAGTATGTATAGATAAAATAAAAATATGTATATATAGTTAGGATATATTTAAAAATTAGGATCGAAAGAGAATTAGGCTATCTATATGTGTCTACATGTGTATACAGGCATACCTCAGAGATGTTGTGGGTTTGGTAGCAGATCACTGCAATAGAGTGAATATCTCAATGCAAATCAAATGAATTTTTTTATTTCCCAGTGCATTTAAAAGTTTTGTTTACACTGTACTGTAGTCAGTCTATTAAGTGTGCAATAGCATTATGTCTTACACAATGTATGTAACTTAATCTAAAAATATTTTACTGCCAAAAAAGGTTAACCATAATCTGAGCTTTCAGAGTCATAATCATCAATCACAGATCCCCATAACAAATATAATAATGAAAAAGTTTGAAATGTTGTGAAAATTAACAAAACGTGACTAGGAAACACAAAGTGAGCAAATGCTATTGGGAAATGGTGTTGATACACTTCTTTAATAACACAAGGTTGCCACAAACCTTCAATTTGTAAAATACGCAGTAATTGTGAAATGCAATAAAACAAGGTATGCCTGTACTCCCCCAAGAGTAAAGCTGGAGGAGTCTGGCCTGCCTTTCTAGGATGGGGCCTGGAGGTCTGCAAAGGTACCCTCCAGTAAGAGAAAGCTGAGAGCCTTGATAACTAGTAGGCCAGGGACCCCATCAGGCAGCCAGGCCAAATGGCGACTGAATGCGGCCAGGTTAAAGCTGCCGCCTCAGAAAGATTTTGGGGAGTTAGGCTCCCTTTTCCCTGGAGGCGATGCAGGTAGTTCAGGAAGACCCAAGCTCCATGGGCCTGCAGAGCCCCAGCTGCCCTCAGTGAGCCCACAGGATGCCTGCTGCATGGACATGAGGGGCACAGGTCAGACTGGCCAGGGACCTAGAACAGGGTAAGTGTCTGGAGAGGCCAGATCACAGGTGCGGGCTACTGGGGGTACAAGGCATGTGCCTAATTCATTCAGGTGGTTGGGGTCCTGCCAGAGCTCCACTGGCTTGGAGGGCCCCTGTAGCCCATAGCATGTTAATAGGGTACACGCACACAGGTAAGGAGAGCCAGGATTCTGGAATAGCACAATGTTAGGAGAGGCTGGTTAACAGGAGGGGGCTATTGGGAGTACCTTCATCTTCTTAATTCTAAACCTTATCCTCCACATACGCACATATTCCTCCTGAATACAGAACTAGAGGAATCTGAAATGCCTCGCCAGGGTGGGGCCACACTCACTGGCTGGGGTAGCCTCCAAGAAGAGACCCCTGGAAGTTTTGATTGCTGGAGAAGCCAGGGACCCCATCAGGCAGCTAGTCCAAATGAGGATTATCTGTTGCTAGTTTAAAGCTGTCATCTCAAAAAGATTTTGGGGGAGTGGACATTCTCTACTCTGGAGGCTATGCAGGTTTTGGGCAATGGCCCAAACCCAACAGGACTGGAGGGCTTTGACAGCCAAAACCAGCTGACACAGTGCAGAATGTATATAGGAACAGGTGGCACAAATCAGGGAAAAGCCAGGGACCTGGAACAGGGCAGTTATAGGAAGAGGCGTGGGCACAGGAACAGGTTGGGGGTTCAGGGCATCTGCCTAATCCCAAGCCCTAATCTACATAAATGTGCCTACATGTTTGCCCTGAAAGTAAAGCTGCAGGAGTCTGGACTGCCTAGTTAGTATGGAGCCTGCCCTGACAGCCTTTACTAAGAGACACCGGGGAGTTATTCTGTTTTAAGATTTTATTTATTTATTTGTCAGAGAGAGAGAGACAGCAGGGGGAGCAGCAGGCTCCCTGCTGAGCAAGGTTTCGATGTGGGACTTGTTCCCAGGACGCTGGGATCATGACCTGAACTGAAGGCAGACGCTTAACTGACTGAGCCACCCAGACGTCCAGGAGACACCCTAGAGGCTATGCAGATGGTTTGGGATCCCCCAGAATTCCACCAGCCTGGATGACTGCAGCTGCCCTCTATGTACTGACAGGGTGTGTACTGCGCATGTGTGAGAGGCAGGGATTAGGGTAGGCAGAGACGTGGAAGTGTCTGGGGAAGCCAGGTTGTGAGAGCAAGCTGTTGTGGATACAAGGCATGTGACTAATTCCAAGCCCTAACTTACACAAATGCACACATTATTACACAAATTACTTACATAAATTACTCTATTTTCCCATCATGTGGGGAGGAAAGGAGGTCACTGAAATTTCTATAGGAAGTCAGGCAGGGACTGAGGCATCAGGGATGGAGTCTGGAGGGAGTGTGGGAACACCTCAGGGCCATCCGCCTGCACCCAGATAACTCATGAAAGCTTTGTCTCCTTACAAGACGTGTGAGGTGATGGAGCCTGGAAGAGCAGTGTTCAGACACATTTAGGACCCAAAGCAAAACAGCCTGAAGGGTGGCAGAGGAAGAGATTAGGAAGGAAGGAAAGTTCAAGAACATGGACCCAGCACAGCAGACATGGGATTTATCCAGCTAGGATATCATTCAAAATAGAAGAAGAAATAAAAAGCTTCCAGGAAAAACAGAAACTAAAAGAATTTGTGGTCACCAAACTAGCCCTACAAGAAATATTAAAAGGGATCCTCTAAGCAGAGAGAGCCCAAAAGTAACATAGACCGGAAAGGTACGGAGAAAATATACAGTAACAGTCACTTTATAGGTAACACAATGGCACTAAATTCATATCTTTCAATAGTCACTCTGAATGTAAATGGGCTAAATGCCTCAATCAAAAGACACAGGCTATCAGATTGGATTAAAAAACAAGACCCATCAATATGCTGTCTGCAAGAGACTCATTTGAGACCCAAAGACACCACCAGATTGAAAGTGAGGGCATGGAAAACCATTTAGCATGCTAATGGCCATCAAAAGAAAGCTGAGGTGGTAATCCTTACATCAGACAAATTAGATTTTAAACCAAAGACTGTAATAAGAGATGAGGAAGGACACTGTATCATAATTAAAGGGTCGATCCAAAAAGAAGATCTAACAATTGTAAATATTCATGCCCCTAACTTGGGAGCAGCCGATTATAAAAGCCAATTAATAACAAAATCAAAGAAACACATTGATAATAATACAATAATAGTAGGGGACTTTAACACCCCCCCTCACTGCAATGGACAGATCACCTAAGCAGAAGATCAACAAGGAAATAAGGGCTTTGATTGACACACTGGACCAGATGGACTTTACAGATATATTCAGAACATTCTGTCCTGAAGCATTAGACTACACAGTCTTCTCAAGTGCACCTGGAACGTTCTCCAGAATAGATTACATACTGGGTCACAAAACAGGTCTCAACCAGTACCAAAAGACTGAGATCATTCCCTGCATATTTTCGGACCACAGTGCTTTGAAACTAGAACTCAATCACAAGAGGAAAGTTGGAAAGAACTCAAATACATGGAGGCTAAAGATCACCCTACTAAATAATGAATGGGTCAACTAGGAAATTAAAGAAGAATTTTTAAAAATTCATGGAAACAAATGAAAATGAAAACACAACTGTTCAAAATCTTTGGGATGCAGCAAAGGTGGCCCTAAGAGGGAAGTATATAGCACTACAAGCCTTTCTCAAGAAACAAGAAAGGTCTCAAATACACAACCTAACCCTACACCTAAAGGAGCTGGAGAAAGAACAGCAAAGAAAGCCTAAACCCAGCAGGAGAAGAGAAATAATGATGATGCAGAAATCAATGAAAGAGAAACAAAAAGAACAGTAAAACGGATCAACAAAATTAGGAGCTTGGTCTCTGAAGGAATTAATAAGATTGATAAACCCCTGGCCAGACTTATCCAAAAGAAAAGAAAAAGGACCCAAATAAACAAAATCATGAATGAAAGCGGAGAGATCACAACCAAAACCGAAGAAATACAAACAATTATAAGAACATATTATGAGCAACTATATGCCAGCAAATTAGGCAATCTGGAAGAAATGGATGCATTCCTAGATACATATAAACTACCAAAACTGAACCAGGAAGAAATAGAAAACCTGAACAGACCCATAACCAGCTAGGAAATTGAAGCAGTCATCAAAAATCTCCCAACAAACAGGAGCCCAGGGCCAGTAGGCTTCCCAGGGAAATTCTACCAAACATGCAAAGAAGAAATAATACCTATTCTCCTGAAGCTGTTTCAAAAAATGGAAACAGAAGGAAAGCTTCCAGACTCATTCTATGAGGCCAGCATTACCTTGATCCCAAAACCAAAGACCCCACCAAAAAGGAGAATTACAGACCAATATCCCTGATGAACATGGATGCAAAAATTCTCACCAAAATACTACCCAGTAGAATCCAACTGTGCATTAAAAGGATTATTCACCACGACCAAGTGGGATTTATTCCTGGGCTACAAGTTTGGTTCAACATCTGCAAATCAATCAATGTGATACACTACATAAATAAAAGAAAGGACAAGAACCATATGATCCTTTCAATAGATGCAGAAAAAGCATTTGACAAAGTCTAGCATCCTTTCTTGATTGAAACTCTTCACAGCATAGGGATAGAGGGTACATACCTCAATATCATAAAAGCTGTATATAAAAAGCCCATAGCAAATATCATTCTCAATGGGGAAAAACTGAGAGCTTTCCCCCTAAGGTCAGGAACACAGCAGGGATGTCCACCATCACCACTGCTGTTCAACGTAGTACTAGAAGTCCTAGTCTCAGCAATCAGACAACAAAAAGAAATAAAAGGCATCCAAAGTGGAAAAGAAGTCAAACTCTTACTCTTTGCTGATGACATGATACTCTATGTGGAAAACCCAAAAGACTCCACCCCCAAATTGCTAGAACTTATAAAGGAATTCAGCAAAGTGACAGGATATAAAATTGATGCACAGAAATCAGTTGCATTTCTATACACTAACAATGAGACAGAAGAAAGAGAAATTAAGGAGTTGATCCCATTTACAACTGCAACCAAAACCATAAGATATCTAGGAATAAACCTAACCAAAGAGGCAAAGGATCTGTACTCAGAAAACTATAGAATACTCATGAAAGAAATTGAGGAAGACACAAAGAAATGGAAAAACGTTCCATGCTCATGGATTGGAAGAAAAAATATTGTTAAAATGTCTATGCTACCTAGAGCAATCTACACATTCAATGCAATTCCCATCAAAATACCATCCACTTTTTTCACAGAACTGGAACAAATAATCCTAAAATTTGTATGGAACCAGAAAAGACCCCGCATAGCCAGAGGAATGTTGAAAAAGAAAAGAAAAGCTGGTGGCATCACAATTCTGGGCTTCAAGCTCTATTACAAAGCTGCCTTCATCAAGACAGTATGGTACTGGCACAAAAACAGACACAGATCAATGGAACAGAATAGAGAGCCCAGAAATGGACCCTCAACTCTATGGTCAACTCACCTTCAACAAAGCAGGAAAGAACATCCAATGGAAAAAAGACAGTCTCTTCAACAAATGATGTTGGGAAAATTGGACAGCCACATGCAGAAGAATGAACCTGGGCCATTTTCTTACACCATAGACAAAAATAGACTCAAAATGGATGAAAGACCTACATGTGAGACAATAATCCATCAAAATCCTAGAGGAGAACACAGGCGCAAGCTCTTTGACCTCAGCCACAACAACTTCTTGCTACACACGTCTCCGAAGGAAAGGGAAACAAAAGCAAAAATGAATTATTGGGACTTCATCAAGTTAAAAAGCTTTTGCACGGCAAAGGAAATAGTCAACAAAACTAAAAGGCAACCTACAGAATGGGAGAAGATATTTGCCAATGACATATTAGATAAAGGGCTAGTATCCAAGATCTATAAAGAACTTAGCAAACTCAATACCCAAAAAACAAATAATCCAATCAAGAAATGGTCAGGGGACGCCTGGGTGGCTCAGTCGGTTAAGCGTCTGCCTTCGGCTCGGGTCATGATCCCAGGGTCCTGGGATCAAGTCCCACATCAGGCTCCCTGCTCTGCGGGGAGCCTGCTTCTCCCTCTGCCTCTGCTTCTCTCTCTCTCTGTCTCTCATGAATAAATAAATCTTAAAAAAAAAAAAAAGAAATGGTCAGAAGACACAAAGAGACATTTCTCCAAAGAACACATCCAAATGACCAACAGACACATGAAAAAATGCCCAACGTCACTTGGCATCAGGGAAATACAAATCAAACCCACAATGAGATACCACCTCACACCAGTCAAAATGGCTAAAATTAACAAGTCAGGAAACAACAGATGTTGGCAAGGATGCAGAGAAATGGGAACCTTCTTACACCGTTGGTGGGAATGCATACCAGTGCAGCCACTCTGAAAAACAGTATGGAAGGTCCTCAAAAAGTTGAAAATAGAGCTACCTTACGATCCAGCAATTTCACTACTGGGTATTTACCCCAAAGATACAAATGTAGGGATCTGAAGGGGCACCTGCACCCCAATGTTTATAGCAGCAATGTCCACAGTAGCCGAACTATGGAAAGAGCCCAGATGTCCATCAACAGTTGAATGGATAAAAAAGATGTGGTATCTGTATGTAATGGAATATTACACAGCCATCAAAAAAAAAAGAAATCTTGACTTTTGCAATGACATGGATGGAACTAGAGGGCATTATGCTAAGTGAAATAAGCCAATCAGAGAAAGACAATTATCATATGGTCTCATTGATATGTGGAATTTAAGAAACAAAACAGAGGATCATAGGTGAAGAGGGTAAAAATAAAACAAGATGAAACCAGAGAGGGAGACAAACCATAATAGACTCTTAATCATAGGAAACAAACTGAGGGTTGTTGGAGGGGAGGTGGGTGGTCGGATAGGGTAACTGGGTGGTGGACATTAAGGCAGGCATGTAATGTAATGAGCACTGGATATCCTATAAGACTGATGAATCACAGACCTGTACCTCTGAAACCAATAATACATTGTATGTTAATTAATTGAATTAAAATAAAAAATAAAAACAAACAAAAAAGATTTTCTGGATATTTTGTGATTACCCAATACAAGGTCAATATATAAATATCAATTTTATTCCTATATATTACCAAAAACAGTTGTAACTGGACAATGGAATTTGGAATAGCATAAAAATGTGAAATGCTTAGGGATAAATGTATTCAACGATGTGCAAGATCTGTGCACTATACAACACTGCTGAGATAAAGACTGGAAGACATGAAGAGATTTACTGTGTTCATGCATTAGAAAACTCCATAAAACTCCATTTTGTTGAGATGGCAGATATTTTGAAGTTTCAACTTGCTTTTACCCTGCCTTATCTCACTCTCTCTTATGTTTGTGTCTTCAGTGTGTAGCTCTGTGCCTGGCACCAAGTAGGTGTCCAGTGTTCACTGAGTAAATGAATGAGGATTAAATATATAGGGAATAAATGAGTAAGTGCAGGAAGTAATCACAACTACCTAGGAGTGCTAGAAAAGACTTCCTTAAAGATGGACTAGGAATTCTATAAGCTGTAACGAAAGGAGGAACATTAGACATAGAAACCCTCTTACGAGAAAACTGCATTTGTCTGCGCTAGCTTGTGGTCGGTTTGTGGGAGACAGTGACCGTAAATGCCTTGGGGATATGGCCTGAGCTCATGTTCTGAAGACCTTCTAATCTGTGCTAAGGAATTTGTATCTCATTCTTCAGAATGGAGATGGGGGGAGGGCACATTGAATATATTTAGTAGGGGGGTTCCCTCATTCATGTTTTAAAATACGGAACACAGGGGTGCCTGGGTGGCTCAGTTATTAAGCGTCTGCCTTCGGCTCAGGTCGTGATCCCAGGGTCCTGGGATCGAGCCCTGCATCAGGCTCCCTGTTCAGCAGAGAGCCTGCTTCTCCCTCTGCCCCTGCTTGTGTTCCCTCTGTTGCTGTCTCTCTGTCAAATAAATAAAATCTTTAAAAATTTTTAAAAATAAAATAAAATACTGAATACCTGCTCTGGACCAAGGCTTGCGTTCAATACTAGCATAGAACTGGTAGACAGAAACCATCCCTGCTTCAGTTATAAAACTGTCATACTAATGATGAGAACTATCTTTGTACCAGGCACAAAGTCCAATTCTTGTGTGTGGTTTTTTTTTTTTTTTACAACAGCTCAGTTAGATGTTATTAATTTCACTAAATGTGAGGGGTTAAAGAAACTAAGAAACGAGACTCCCATTTAAATACAGACCATGACTAAAATAAATTTTTTTATTAAGGTACCGTTAAGAAAAAAATTAGATCACACATTTAAAATGTAGAGTTTAGGGACACCTGGGAGGCTGGTCAGTTGGGCCACACTGACTCTTGCTTTCTGCTGGGGTCATGATCTGGGGGGGCATGAGAACAAGCTCTGGCTCCCTCTGCTCTTTCCCCTCACACCATGCTTTCTCTCTCAAATAAATTAAAAAAGAAATCTTTGTAAAATTCAATTAAAAATTAAAAACAATAAAACGTAGCATTTAATGGGTTTCCACAAACGTATATATTTTGGCGTCACCACCAAGACATAAAACATTTCTATTACCCTAGAAGTTTCTCTTGTATCCCCCCTCAACCATTGATCTCATTTCTAACATTACTGATTAGATTTGTCTTTAATAGTGTTTCTTATAAACAGAATTATGCAGTATGTACTGTCTTTCTGCTTTGAGTTATCATGATTCAATTTTGACTTTCAGCCATATTGTGGTGCCTATCACTAGTTCATTTTTATTATTGTTGAATTCAGAGTTTTAAGGGAAAAGATATTAATCAAATAATCACCTAATTAAGTGGTTAATTACAATAGCATTAAGTTGACTAAAGGATAAGTACAAGTGAAGATATACTACCTTGTTTGTTGACAATTCAACCAAGATCATACATGGGGGCAGGGGTATGTAAGATTACGATCCAGTTTGTGGAAAATAAATTAAAGGGTATCTTAAAAGAATCCTATGTCCTTATTTTACGTCCCCACTTTTTAAAAAGTCAGTCCAGATGGAAAGTGTTATTCCATGACCCTTTATACCTCCCCTTTACACACCGGAGAGAAAAAGTCTCCGTAAGGCGCATGCGCCGCCCCCACCAAGTGTTGTGCGCAACAGCTGCCGTAGGCATTGCCACATCCGCGCAAACTGCGGAGAAGTCTGCGACTCGGACTTGACTCTGCTTTTCGCCTACCCAATCCCGGGAGCCATGGCGGTCACGCGCGCGCCGGCACCCAGCAGGCCAGGCCCCGCCCATCACACTCGTACTCCCACGAGCCCGGCCTTTGCCTCCCCATCTCCGGAGAAACTCCCGAGGAGCAGCCTGCGACTGCGCAGTGGAGCCGGTGGGCGGGGCGGGGAAATGCGGTTGCCGGGATGTGGGGCAGTCCCCACAGGCTGGGAGCTGGACCGGAGATTAGGAGCCGCCGCGTTGTAGCGGGCCCTGGCCGGGAAGGCCGGCTCCCTTCCCTCAGCCATCGAAAATAAACTTTGCTGCTCTTTTCGGGGCGTTCTCGGGTCCGCCTCCCGGCGGTGCCGCTGTCGGTGAAGAGCTTTCGTGCGTCAGGGCTTCCCTCCTTCCCTCCGCCGGTGCGGGGCCTCGGCGCCATGGACGCCACGGCGCTGGAGCGGGACGCCGTGCAATTCGCCCGGCTGGCGGTGCAGCGCGACCAGGAAGGTCGCTATTCCGAGGCGGTGTTTTACTACAAGGTAGGGCAGAGGACCGCAGCACCAGGAGAGGCCAGGGGGCGGGTGCAGGTGCGGCGGCGGCCAGGCCTTCTGGGCTTTGCTTTTCCCTCTTCCTGCTCTGCTGCTCTCCTTTTCAAGGGAGGGGGGACCCGGCTGCTGCCACGGTGGGGAGGTTTGGTCGAGGCTTGGGAGCCTCCACTTCTCTGGTTACAGTCTTCAATGGCAAATGTCCACCGCTGAGCTACTTACGGCAGCAGTAGTTCGGTATGGGTAGTTAAGTGACTAATTCTCGCTGTCACTTGGCTCTGATTTATGGCTTGTGGGAAGTGGTCTCTGATACACACTAAAATAATGCACGTTCGTTGAAGAAAATAAGGTTTTAAAAAAGAATAACACGTCTCTTATCTTGGCATTTAATACATCTGTGCTGCTTTTTCTACGCGTATTTACATTCGCAGCTTTGAAAACATTTGAGTGTAGTTGACATAGAATGTTACGTTAGTTTCAAGGGAACAACATAGTGATTCAACTTCTCTATACGTAAGACAAACTTGGATTGTACCGTTTATACTATTTTTAACCTGTTCTTTGTATTTGAGCTTTTAAAAACTCATTAAAGTTGCTTGTTTAATATAGTCTTATTAACGACAGATGCGTAGTATTCCATTATGTGAATGTACCATAATTTATTTATAAACTAATGGGCATTTAGGTTCATTCTGATTTTTCAGCATCGTAAGTAATGGTGCAGTTGTTATCTTTATAGCTAATGCTTTACACATTTCTTGGCTCTTTCTTTTGGCTAAGTTACTGGGGGCGGAATTATTAAAGAATATGATCTTCCACAGTCCACTCTGCTCTCCAGTCCTGCGGATTTGCATATACACCCCTCCAGCTCTGTGCCCTCTGCTTCCTTGTGGAGGTAGCTGTATCCTCGTGATTTTGTTCCCCCCACCCCCTTTTTTTTAAAAAAAGGAAAAGAATGTCAGGCTTTGATAATAGCGGAGTAGTAAATTTTTTTTATATAAACGTATATGCAGTGAGTAAGGTATGATTTGTATTTCTCAGATTATTATTATATTGCCTTCATTTTATAACCTATATTTAGAGACTTTTGGTGTGTTTCATAATCATTTCTTTTGGACTTTTTGAGGAAAGTTTCGTGAAGGTAGTATTTCTTTAAAAGTAAAATTCCATGTGTTTGAGTTTTGTGAAATAACTGACAAATATTCGTAGGTTAAAATGGTGCCACATAAAATAGCTTTGTGTAAAGCAAAAGAAAATACTACGCGGTGCCTCTTGTTTTGCTGTGCGATTGCATGCATGTGATTATGAAGAATTTTTTTTATCCTTGAGAAAGTCAGAAAAGTGTTTGTGCTTCTAGGAACTGTTTATATAAACTTTACCAGATCTTTAGCATTTTTCGGTCTTCATTACTGTTCTATGAGGGATTCTTTAATTGTCATTTTCAAATATAAATTAAATGAGTAAAATAAGATTGATACCAGCAATTATTTAGTTGGCTTTATTTCTTTTAAGCAAGATAATTATTTGAATGTCAGTATTTACATCAAGGTAATTGGAGATGTGAAAAATATATATATATAAACTATCAGTATTTAGATAATAATAGTACATAATATATTTAATGTTTACGTGGAACACTACATCAAAAACTAATGATGTAATGTATGGTGATTAACGTAACATAATAAAAAAAATGAATCACTATGTTGTACACCTGAAACTAATGTAACATTTTGTGTCAACTATATTCAAATAAAAAATATTTTAAAAAGAAAAAAAAATGTTTACATGTAAAGTTATATTTTCCTCCCATGAAATGTCTGAGTTACAGAATCTGAGAATATCCTCTTTCCTATTCCCACAGCCTTTCAATGAATTCTCATTTCATTTCATTCAATTTCAGACTCTTTTTACTGATTCTGTTAAGTTCAGTGAAACAACTCCTGCTCCAACAACTGGATTCAAAAAGTTAGATATTCAGTAGATGGCTGGCTTCTTTGGATCCATCATGCATCAGCCTCTGTAAAGTGCACATGCTTAGGTTATTGCTGAGAAGGTGTTTTTACTTTGGAGAAATCTCTCAGTGGTCCTTCTCGCTGTAATATTGGTAACCTGTTATCCTAGAATGGTGATGGGGAGAGTGAGGCTCTTTCTTCCTCACTAGCCACAGCATAAGTGGCTGTGGGAGTATTAGAAAAACTGGATGATGAATCCAGGTTTTCTTAATTGAAATAAGTTTATTTCATACAACTGAAATCTGCTTTAAAATGTGTCACCCTTTGGCAATATTTTCTATGGAGAAGAAGATTTTCTTTCCACTGTGAGATATTTAGCCTTTATAATTTTTTTTTTTAATTTTATTTTTAAGTACTCTCTACACTCAACGTGGGGCTCAAACTTAAAACCTTGAGATCAAGAGTCTAATACTCTACTAACTGAGCCAGCCAGGCACCTTGACCTTTATAATTTATTATAATCTTCCTTTGACATTTAATTTTATTTGTTATCATTAACCAATTGACTATTTTTATTATTATTAACCAATAGTAACGAGTATTATTATTATATACCTGTCCTTATGCTTTTCAGGCTCAATTCATATTTTCAAGGTATATGATTTTAAATCTGACCTATTGCGTAAAGAAAAAGGAAAGCAAAAGACATGTGAGCTAAAGCTACTCTAAGAAAATGTTTATAATCTCTTGTATTTGAGTTTGTAAATTTTCAACAGTATGAGAAAATTGAGAGTATTGAGAACTAAAGAAAAGGTGTTGGAGGGTTATATAACCTTCTTGGTACTGTCTTAAAGACATTCTTATTTTATAGTTCATAGACAGCAATAGTGAGTTACGAAGTGGTAGAGAAAATTCAGATTGTAATTCATCTGTTAGATTCCTTTGATTTTTTTTCTTTTTTTTAGGAAGCTGCACAAGCCTTAATTTATGCTGAGATGGCAGGATCAGGCCTAGAACATATTCAAGAAAAAATAAATGAGTATCTGGAAAGAGTTCAGGCTTTGCATTCAGCAGGTTAGTAAAGGACTACTAAACTTACCATTTTTTTTTTTTTCTTCTCTCTCATCACATCCTTTCACCCTATGTTTCTCTTTCTTTTTTTTTAAATTTTTATTATTGAAAAAAGTTGACATACGGTGTTATATTAGTCCCTAGTGTTTCTCTTTCCTTTTCCTTTTCATCTTTAGATCTTGATCTTCACTCTTGCTGCTCATTCCTTTTTTGGTAATCATGTCTTTAAAAGTCATAGTGTGGGGGCGCCTGGGTGGCTCAGTTGGTTAAGCGACTGCCTTCGGCTCAGGTCATGATCCTGGAGTCCCAGGATCGAGTCCCACATCGGGCTCCCTGCTCAGCGGGGAGTCTGCTTCTCCCTCTGACCCTCCTCCCTCTCATGCTCTTTGTCTCTCATTCTCTCTGTCTCAAATAAATAAATAAAATCTTTTAAAAATAAATAAATAAATAAATAAAAGTCATAGTGTGGCAGGAAGGGAAAAATGAAGGGGGGGAAATCGGAGGGGGAGACGAACCATGAGAGACTATGGACTCTGAGAAACAAACTGAGGGTTCTAGAGGGGAGGGGGGTGGGGGGATGGGTTAGCCTGGTGATGGGTATTAAAGAGGGCATGTACTGAATGGAGCACTGGGTGTTCTATGCAAACAGTGAATCATGGAACACTACATCAAAAACTAATGATGTAATGTATGGTGATTAACATAACATAATAAAATTTTTTAAAAAGTCATAGTGTGGAAATAAGTGATAAATCTGTTAATAGGAACCTTACGAATAATATAGTCTAATCTCCTAATTTCCCAGGGGTACAGAGATAGTGAATTATATACATTCAAACTGTATCATTGTCAGAGTCAGGATTAGGACCCTGTTAAAGTCTACTTTTTCAATATCTGTCACATGCTGTCTCCTGATATTAAGATTAAATGACTACAGTTGACCCTTAAACGACAGGGATTTGAGCTGTGCAGGTCCGCTTACATGCAGATTTTTTTTTGAAGATTTTATTTATTTGCGAGAGAGGGAGAGAACACAAGGAGGTAGAGGGGCAGAAGGAGAAAGACAAGGAGACTCCCCGCTGAGCAGGGAGCCCACCATCGTAGGGCTCCATCCCAGGACCCCGGAATCATGATGTGAACCGAAGGCAGACACTTAACCCACTGAGCCACCCAGGCACTCCTACATGCAGATTTTTTACAGTACTGTAAATGTATTTTTTTTCTTTATGATTTTCTTAATATTTTCTTTTGTCTAGCTTACTTTATCATAAGAATATACTATATAACACACATAGAATATATGTGTTAATCAACTTAGGTTATTGGTAAGGCTTCTAGTAGGCTATTAGTAGTTAAGTTTTGGGGCAGTCAAAAGTTAATATGCAGATTTCCGTCAGCGCCGCTAATCCCCCACATTGTTCAAGAGCCGTCTTTACTTCCCTTTAGTGTTAAAGACTTCAGCAGTATGTTCATGGTCTCTTCTATATCCGTATCCTCAACCTCAAGACCTTAGCTAAACTCTTTTTTTAAAACCATATCTTGGAAAGCAACATGTAAGTAGAGACCTGGAACGACTTGTATTTATTTTTGTAAACAGCATGGCAAATGTCATGAAACAAGTACACAGGCTTAGTGATCACAGTTTTGTTAGAAGTATGTGGCTGCTGTCAAAATTTGCTCTTGACGTGGATAGAAAAGAAAATGATCACCTACTGGCATTTTGTTTTAGAAATGCATTTTTCTCACTGCGTTCTTTTTAACCCTTTTTTACTGTGGCTATATAATAAAGCCAGAAGCAGCTTAGAGGACTCTTTATTCAGCATTGCCTAATGGACTTAGTGTTACTTTTTACCACTCATTCTGAATAGATAAGAGCAGTTATAAGCACATCATTAGGAAAAAGTAGATTCCATCATTGGATTTCTTGTTAGAACGATACCCTTAAGGATGAGATAGATAGTTTAGTTTAAGACAGTGCCCAGAAATTGGATGTATTGAAAAGTGAACTGCCTGTGTAGCAGGGCCTCAGCTGATAGAAAGTTATATTGATTCAGGTATCCAAAATACCATGTAATTCAAAGTAACTCCATTTTCCCAGCCAAATACATTTATAAAATATTTACAAAGGTGATATTTAGGCACGGAATGTGACAGCTCTAATCTCTTGAGAAATAAAGTTCCAGAAGGATTTTTAAAGCATAGCATACCTTAATTGTATTGCCAGCTTTTTGACCCATTATGTTCAACCTATGGCGTGTAATCTGTAGAGAATTAAATGGTTTCTTTAGCATTTCAGACGATGTTTAAAACAAATTTTGCTGATAGACTCTTGAGAGTTAAGTTGATTTCTGAGTGGGGAAGGGTAACACAGTTTGAAATTCACCAGTGTAGTATAAAGAGCTCAAGACCTAGAATTACAAGATCTTGTAGCTTATAGCTACAAAACCTAGGCTAGATCAGTCATTCTCACTGGGAACAGTTTTGCATCTCGGAAGATTTTTGGTTTTTAGATTAGGGAGAAGTGGGGAGTATACTATGGCACCCAGTTGGGTAGAGGCCAGGGATCTTATTAAAAATCCTCCAATGCACAGGTCAGTCTACAGCAAAGAATTATCCAGCTGAACATGTTAGTAGTATGAGGCTGAGAAACCCTGGGCTATATATTTTAATGTTTTGAGCTTTTGTGTCTTCATTTTGTAAATGGTAGATTAGCACATACTTCAGAGAGGTGTTTCTGAGAGTTAAAGTTCTAAAAGGTCACCACCATACCTTTAAGAGACAAAATGTAAAGCTTTTTTTTTAATAACAGCTTTATAGAGATATAATTCATGTACCATAAAATTCACCTTACTAGAGTATACAATTCAGTGGTTTTTAGTATGTTTCAGAGTTGTGCTACCATCACCACTATCTAATTTTAGAACATTTTTGTTGCCCCAAAAGGAACCTCTTATCCATTAGCAGTCATTCCCCATTCCTCCCACCCTCTATCCTCTTAACAGCCACTAACCTATTTTCTATCTCCCTGGAGTTGCCTATTTTGGACATCTCATGTAAATAGAATCATCTAATTTGTGGCCTTTGGGGTTTGGCTTTTTTCATTTAACATAATGTTTTCAAGATTTATCCATGTTGTAGTATGTATCAATACTTCATTCCTTTTTATGGCTGAATAATAGTGCCGTCATATCAATATACTATATGTTGTTTATCCATTCATCAGTTGATGGACATTGGCTTGTTTCCACCTTTTGGCTGTTAATGAATAATACTGCTTTGAACGTTTGTATTTATGTTTTTGTGTGGACATGTGTTTTTAGTTCTCTTTCTCTTTGATACATGCCCAGGAGTGAAATTGCTGGGTCATATGGTAGCTTGATATCTAATTTTTCGAGGAACTGCTGAACTGTCTTCCGAAGTGGCAACACCATTTTACATTTCCATCAGCAATATATGAGGGTTTCATTTCCTTCACATCCTTATCAACATTTGTTATTTTCTGTCTTTTGTAATTTTAGCCACCCAAGTGGGTGTAAAGGTGGCATCTTAGGTTTTGATATGCATTTCCCTGCTGGCTAATGTTGTTGAGCATCTTCTCATGGGCCAATTGGCCATTTGAATATCTTCTTTGGAAAAAATGGTTATACAGACTCTTTGCCCATTATGTAAGTCAGGGTTCTCCAGAGAAAAAGAACCAGTAGAATATATATAAAGAGATTTTATATAAGGAATTGGCTTATAATGGAACCTCATTATGGAGGCTAAGAAGTCCCACACTCTGCAGTCTGCAAGCAGGAATGACCCAAGAAAGCCAGTGGTATAGTTTATTTAGTCCAAGTCCAAAGGCCTGAGAAGCAGGGGAGTTGATGGTGTAAGACCCAAGTCCCAAGGGCAGGAAAAGACCAAAAAAAAAAAAAAAAACAGTCTGGCAGAGAAGGCAAATTCTCCCTTCCTCTGCCTTTTTGTTCTGTTCAGTCCCTCAGTGGATTAGGTGATGCCCACCCATATCGGGGAGGACAGTCTGCTTTTACTACCAATTCAAAGGTTAATTTCATTCAGAATCACTCTCTTAGACATACCTAGAAGTCATGTCTAGCCAAGTATCTGGGTACCCAGTAAAGTTGACACAAGTTGACATGATTGCTCACCACACTCATTTTCAAAATTGGAATTGTCTTTTTATTGTTTACTTGTAAGAGATCTTTGTATATAATCTTGATACAGGTCCCTTATTGATATATACCTTTATATTAAAAACAAATACTTATTTCAAAGAACAGTAAAAATATGTGATTATTTAATCTGGACTCAGATGAATGGGAAACAGCAGGAACTTTATCATCAGGGCCTAGGATATTGTATTACACAATTGTCTGTACTGAAAAAAAATTTTTTTTAATTACCTTAAAACATAATTGAGTTTCTTTAGGCTTAACATTTTCTAAGTTTTTTTGTTTTGTTTTTGGGAGTGGGGCCAGGGCTATGTAAGGAGGAGGACTGGTGTTTTATTTTTTTAAAGGAAGAAAGTGCTGGTAAGGAGAGAGAAATTCAGGGGAAATTTTTTTTTCAATAAATAATACATTTTTGGTATTTTTGGTCTCTGGTGTGCATTGTGAGATGAGTCAAACAAATGGGGACTCTTTTTTAGGCCTTAAAATTCAGATTGAAAGGAGTCATTTTTTAAGGATTATTTTTTGACCTTGCTAAGTTTTTTAAATGACAAATTATAAAGTTTTTATGAAGAGTATCTTAAATATATTAAAATGGTGTGTTGTTTCCTGCATATATAAGTACATATATAGGTAATAATTTCATCTATATGGCTTTCTTCCTGTCCTAGTTCAGTCAAAGAGTGCTGGTCCTTTGAAATCAAAACATCAGTTGGACTTAGAACGTGCTCATTTCCTTGTTACTCAAGCTTTCGATGAAGATGAAAAAGGGAATGTTGAAGATGCTATAGAATTGTATACTGAAGCCGTAGATCTCTGTCTGAAAACCGTATGTATAGCTACTAGTTAAATTTGGTGGAATTATGCTAAGAAATTTCTCTTACTAGTGAATTTTATTTAACAATTCCTTAAAGAAAAATAATTATAAATATAATTGTTACCCTTCATTAAAAGATGAAGAACAGAAAACTAATGATGGGTTTTAAACCTCTTGTTAAAAAATTGACAGTAGTAAGATTGAGTCATTAGGCAATGGTTTTTTTAATTATAGGTATTATTTTTTTAACCTGTTTAAACCCATATACCTAAAATTAACTTATTACAGGAAGAACTGATTACAAATCTATGAATTTAAAATAAACCTCCCCTTTCTTAAAAAATTTCTTACATTTAAAAATAAGGTGGTGGTTTGGGAGAGCTTTATTGATTTGCAGTGTAAAATCTATATGCTGAGTGGCTTTTACTGCTTCCTGAGGACCTGGTTGGAACAGCTAAGTTTAGGGGCTGCTCAGTTTCCATGGCACCATGTTTTTACAGTTGTGGTTCATTTACCACATGAAGTGGTCTTCAGGTTTACCTCAATGTCAGGTTTTCAACACTATTTTAAATATACCTTTAAGGATGAAAACAAATTGTCATCTTTTTTTATTCTCTCATTATTTATGTATATATATTATATATAAAATATATTGCATTATAAGTTTTTTGCTTAGAAATATGAATCAAGCAAAGAAAAAAATTATGCTTCAGAATGTCTGTCTTTCTTTCTCTTAAGTCTTATGAAACTGCTGATAAAACTCTGCAAAATAAACTGAAACAGTTGGCTCGACAGGCACTAGATAGGTGAGTTTTGGTCACTCAAGTTGTTATCCATGGATAGCAGTGAACTATGTTACTTAAATTTGACAAATTTCTCTAAATATGTATAGAGTTCGTAGTAACAAACCTCCATCTTTAAGCTGAGATCTAGAGCAAGTCTACCTTCTTCCTCTGGGTGAATTTATTCCTCTCTAGTTCCCTGCTTGAAACTCAATAAATAACAAATCAGCCAAGACCTGTTTTATTTAGTTTTTGCTATGTGTAAAACAATGATTATGGTGTTTGAAGTGGAAGACTTCCTTCTGTTGTGTAACACCAGATTTCTGGGGAGAACTTCCAGAGAGCCTTCCAGAGCTACTATTAAAAGTAGAGAAATTGAGAATGAGCTGGCCTATAACCATTCACATATCCCAAATTATATAGGGTGTGTAACTCCTTCAACTCTTTGCTCAAATGTCAACTTTTCAAAAAAGCCTGCCCTAACCATTTTATTTAAAATGGAACCTCCTCCAGTATTTTCCTCCTGCTTGCCCTAATATTCTTTCCCAAAGCTCTTAACCACTTTCTAAGGCATATGAAAGTTACCAGTTTATCATGTTTGTTATTAATGTCCGTGTTCCTTTAAGCCCCCCAACCCTCCATGTAAACTCTGTGAGTGCAGAGAATTTTGTCTGTTTTGTTCAATGCTGTAACCACCTAGCAGAGTGCCAACATACCGTATGTGCTCAGTAGGTATTTGAGAATGAACAGATTTGCACAAGAGAATTATACCTCTTAAAGAGTGTTATAGATAAAGGAAAAGGATGGAAATTGCATTTTTAGTTACAGTATGAATTAATAAAATTACCTCCTTTTGAGGGTCTGACTTGGTAGCAATACCACCCCCAGCCCTTCTTTTTTTAAATTGAGGTATAACAGTCATCCTTCCTTTTCATTGTCGTCATCTAACATTTAGTTTGTCTCTCCTGATTCATGAGGATATGGGCACTTGACACATAGTTATCTTATCCATTTTCACTTTTTTCACAAGTCAGAATCAGAGGTGATGTTTATTACCTGTGTGGATAACCCATCCAGTATCCTCTGAGTGCACCCTAAGCACAGAGGGGTGGGTCAGTCATTGGCTTCTTTGAGGGTCTTTTCAAAATTATGGATCCTCTTTCTAGGAGAAATGTACATAAAATTTTTTTCATGTGCATTTTATGTAATTTCAGAGTGTTAACAAGATTCCTGGAGCTCATATGTGGACCTCAAATTAAGAACTTCTGTTTTTTAGCTCGCTGAACCTTTGACAAAACAAAGCCAAAATTCCCTTGAATATCATGTGAGACATTCCATGATCAACTCTTGCCCCTGGTCTCCTCTCCTTCTGCCTCTTGTTTTTAACTTTTCATAGGGACTTCATCTATTTTTTTGGAAGTTATCTTAACTCGCTATGCTAGTTCATACTTCTGCACATGCTATTCTCTACTTAGAATGCTCCCTCACTCCCCAGGTGGACTTCTTTGCAGCTCAAACATCAATTCAGAATAACCTCCCCCGACTCACTGTCTATTCTTGGTCATTAAGTTAATATCTTTTGCCGTGTGTACACTCACATATAATACTACTAGCATCTGTCACTTTGGATGCAGTTGTCTTTCTTTCCCCCACAAAACTGTGAACACCTTAAAAGCGGAGATTGCATTTTATATTTTCTTGTATCCCCCTTACCTTGCATAGTATCTGACATGCAGTAAGTGCTCAATAATTGCAGTTGATACAGCAGTAGTATCAATTAATGTGTATCAGTTCTGAAATACTTATTTTCAGAAGTAGCTTAAGAAGTGAACTGCTGACTGATATGTATGAATCTTATCTACTAATTTTACATTAGGAATGCTTGACTGGTTCTTGAAGTAAATTTTATTTTCTGGAAAGCTTAAATGTGAGAAGAAAAACTAGAACAGTTTTTCTGTACCTCTTTCTATTATAGAGCGGAAGCATTGAGTGAGCCTTTAACAAAACCATTATGCAAAATCAAGTCAACAAATATCAAACCAAAGCCACCTCCAACGAGAGCACATTTTCCACTAGGGACTAGTCCTTTCCTTGAAAGACCTCAACCCTTTATAAGTCCACAGTCATGTGATGCACAAGGACAGAGATATACAGCAGAAGAAATAGAAGTTCTCAGGTAAATCAGTTTATGATTCACTGTAGTGAATAATTTTGTTAACATCAACACAGGTAATTTAATTTTCATTAGGTTTGCTGAGTTGTAATCACATCTTTGTTATAGTGTGTTGTGCTTTTATTATGAAATTATAAATTATATTGTCATATAGCCCCAACTTGAAATAGTTAAAATGTGTTATAGTATATTTTAGTGTTAGCATTTCTACTAGACATATGTTTTCCTAAAAATCCTAGCATACTTTAAAATCGAGCACTAAAGGTCAAACAGCAGAATAGAGCTGTGGCAGACCACTCATCATCTATGCAGCTAGTAACCAGAGCCCTGATGGGGAGAAAACTGTTACCTTGAAATAGTGTAGGTCTGGGTCAGCAAAGGGAAGCCTGAAGTGGTGAATAGTTTTTACATTTCTTTAAAGGGTTATAAAAGAGAAAACAAAAAAACAGAAGAATATGTGACAGAGACCTCATTGCAAAGCCAAAACGATGTACTGTCTGGTCCTTTTTACAGAAAACATTTGCCAACTCAGATACCGGTATGGAAGCAGCCTCAGGGGATATTAAAAATGCAAACAACAAAGATGAGGAAATCCTTGTGCTTGCATTCTGAGCTGGTGTAGATGGGCTATATCTCTGAGCCAGAGTGGCTGCTCTTCAACTGGAAGAGATCCAAGCTGCTGAGAGCTGTGCAAGTCATGTAGTTGCTCACTTTTAATTTCCTAAAATTGCGCTGAAAGGGTTCCTTCGTTTGGAGCAGCCACCTGAAGGCAGTTTTTTTTTTTTTTTTTCCTGCTGAAGATTTTAATTCTTCTAATGTGTCTCATCTTGCCTGGAAAAATTGCATATGAACCACCACAACACACAGCAAGACAAAGAAGGGTGGTTTTGGAGCTGAGAGACAGTAATAGTTCAACAATGAGGCTACTCAGCATCCATGTGCTCCTTTCTACACACCTTTGAATTTCATGCTACAACAAAAAAATAATATTTCTACCTAACAGAATTCATCTATCCTTCATACAGGTGAAAAGTTCTCATCCTCTCAGAAATGAGGATACACAGTCACTCATTTTGTGTCTTGGTGTCAAGGGTACTTTCAATACGTTTAGTGCAGGCTTATCTTGAGACCATAGTTTAGTTGTGAAGGATGTAAGTCTTAAAAGAATAAGTCTTACAGAATTGAATTGAATCATTTATTTTTTGGTATTCAACGATTTTGTGAAAATTTTATTAAAGATATCAACAACATGAGACTATCATTTTAATTTTATTAAAGTGCCATACTTTGTCATATAAATTTTGAGTAAGATCAGTAGTTAAGGTAAACTTGAACATTTACTTTAGATTTTTTTCCTTGTGTTTTGTAGGACAACATCAAAAATAAATGGTATAGAATATGTTCCTTTCATGAGTATTGATCTGAGGGAACGTTTTGCCTATCCAATGCCTTTCTGGTAAGTAAGCACTATTGTACTTTTTACTTCCGAGATGATTTTCGTTTTTCAGTAGTTTTTCCATACTCTGAAATCCAATTTAGCTCATAGCCTTGAAATTAAAATTTGTAATAAAAAAGTTTGGAAAAGAGGTACAGTTGTGGAAAAAGGTAAGGCAACATAGCAAGAGTATCTGTGTGGGCATTTGCCTGGTAATGGGCACATATGGATCTCCTTTCGCCTACAATTACACTAGCACAGTACCTGGCACAAAGTAAATATTTGTCAAATTGGTGTTTGAATCACAACAGCAAAGTCAGTAAAGAAAGAATGGAATGGAAAGTGGAATAGAATGGTGACAGTGTCGTTATTTACTAAAAAAAATCCAGTTCAAGAAAGGGTTAATTATGAAAATGTTGGTTAGCACAGTCTTCTGGAACAGTGGCAGCTTGTGTTAAGCTTGTGTTAAAAATGTTATTTGGTTCATGACTCCCAGCTTCTCCTGATTCTAAGGAAATAAAAATTTGACTAAAGATGTGTTTAATAAGGGTATTCATCAAAGCATCTGTTACAGCAAAAAATTACTGAAACAAACTAAATATCCAACAATATGAGAATGAATAAAGAATGGCATATCTATGTTATTATAGTAAATGCTTATGCTATCAATAAAAAATACATCTTTGAAAGAGGTAGGGAAAATGCTTTCAATATAGTAAATTTAAAAACAGAAAATTTGGATGTTATATGTATATTTTTCTTTCATTTCATGTATTTATAGATAAATAGAAAAAATGATGTAAAGGTACATGTCAGATATTTACAGTGGTTATCTCTAGATAGCAAAACTGGGTGATTTAACTTTTTAAAATTTTTCAAAATTTTTGAAATGAGCATGTTCTATTAGAAAAAAATCAGAGTTGATGTTTATTACATGCCAGTTCTATAAAAGGCTCTGTAAAGAACAAAAGAGCTGCTTTCCCATTTTCTAGTGTTTTGCTGTTCTTAGATGGGCAACAGTTCGACTTCTAGCCAGTGAGTTATCAACCTAATTTTTTTCACCCAGGCAACCGTGTGATGCTAGTCACTGATTGGAGTCTAAGAAATTTTTATATCTGAGAAGCTCTATATCATTGATCGATATTAAGGGCACAGATTTCTAGAGCCAAACTGTCCAGTTTTGTATGCTGTATGATGCTGGGCAAGTTGTTAAATCTGTCTCAGATTTTAAAATAAGAATAGAATCTAGTTCATAGTGTTACTGTGATCATTAAATTAGTTAATAAAATATAAAGCACTTAGTGCTTATTACATTGTTATATAATAAGGGTTAACTTAGAAAAATAATTATTTTTGTTAAATTCTAAATTATATTACAAAGTTTGGTTTTACATTTCAGATACTTCAAAATGTTTAAAATAAACAAGCAAACAAAAGTTTATCCCTTTGACCAGTAATTTCACTTCAGGAGACCAGTTTGAAAAAGTGTTCATAGTAGTCAAAGATTTATATAAAAGATACTCATCAATATTGTAATTGTGAAAGTGTGAATCAGTTATTCTAATACGCTCTTAAATGGTTATATCTGAGTAGGGATATAAACTTGTAGTTCCAGTCTTTGTGTAATAAGATAAATCATGTTTTTAGTGCTTGTATAACAGAACATCTATAAGAATAATACTACACAACCATGAACAGTCAGGTTTTCAAGAAATTAAATAACATGGGAAAATGCTTACAATATAATTAAAACAGTAAAATATGATACCATGCAAACTCCCTGAATTTAGGCATAGCACTTGTGACAGTTGGAATTTTACATATTTTGTATAAGATTACCTAGTGCCAGTCCTCCATACTGGATTATGTTTCATAAGGACAGAGACCATGTCTCTTTTAATTGTGCTCCTGTGCGTAGTGCGATGTCTGGCATCTAGTAGATACTCGGTAAGTACTTGCTGAATTCATTAAATTTGGAGAAAAATCAAGAATAAATACTAGGTTACTCTAGCAAGATTTTTCCATTCTTGTTTTCTAGATTATTTTACAGTAGAGTAATCAGAAGAAAAAGTAACAGTAAATATTTCAAAATTCAAAGGTAACAGACTGATGAAAAGGGCTCTACAATTTATGAATCTTTGGTTAGAAAGATTGAGTGATTTTTAAACATTTTTTTTTCTATTCGGCTCATGTATTTTTAAATCTTAAAGTAAGCATATTGAATATAAATTATATTTATAAAATATGTTTAATATCTTTAAAGTTATAAGAAAACACTGAATTTGATAACTTAGTGGTGACTTTGAGAGAACAGTTATTAAGGAATCTTGGATTTACTCTGTATTCTCATATGGCAGGTTGATAATACAAAGTAATTAAATTACAGATTTGAATTAACTTTTTTTACCCTAGAATTTTTTAAAATTTAAATTCTTCTAAATTTGTTCGGCTCACTTTCTATTTACAATCAGCTACTGTTCCTACACAGGTACCAAAATGTCACCAGAACACTAGTGGTTCTATGAGATGATCATCAAAAAGTTTAAGAAACCATGTTATATTTGCCTCAGTTTGCATACCATAAACTTTGTATTATCCTAGAAATCTTAGGAAACCTGTAGACTGTTACCCTTAGAAGAGGTTTGAGGAAAGATGGGTGTTTTTTATTTTGTGCTATACATCAGTCTTAGAGAAATACCACCCAGCATATTCCCAACACGCAGTCAGAGGGTAGTGCGTAAGAATGTGGATCCGGCACCCAAGACCTGGATTCAAATGCCACTACTGCCACTTTTTAGCTATGTGACCTTGGCAAGTTACTAAATCACTTTTAAGCCTTTTCCAAAAATATTTGCTTTAATGGGATTGTTTTAAGGATTAAATGAATAGTGTGTATAAAGTACTTTAGCATGATGTCTGGCACATGGTTGTTAATGAATAATTAACTACTCTCATTGGTAGCCTTGGAGAGAAGAGTTTGTCAAGAGCCATCGTAAGGATCTGTAGCTTCCTAGATCGTTTTGAATTGAATCAGCTTGTATTATTGTTAATGGTTCCATTTTATTGAAACTGAATTTTTTGAATATAACGATGCTAATGTAAACTTTTAAATTATATTCTTAAAGTAAATATAAGTGAATTTAAGCTGCTTTCCTGTTTGCAGTTATAAATTTATACTTTTTTAATTGAGAAGGATGAGCACATTGACTGGATTCATGGTTAAGTGTGAAGAGCCAGATTTGACCAGAGCATTATTTTAGGATGATGTAATAGCTATGATCATTATACCAAAAAAATAAATGAATAAATCTCTAGGAAATTTAATTTTGTTTTTGTGTCATTTTTAAAGATTAATTTTAGTAGTAGTAGTAATAGTATTCAATTTTTATTATTACCTCAGTGATAGATGGGGCAAGCTACCATTATCACCTAAACAAAAAGCTACATTTTCCAAATGGGTACGACCAGAAGACCTCACCAACAATCCTACAATGATTTATACTGTGTCCAGTTTTAGCATAAAGCAGGTAAACATTTTATATAATTTTATATGAAAGCTAACATTTTGAAGTAATTTGAATGTAGATTTGGGGATTTTTTTTGGTTTTTATCATGTATTTAGGTGCCTGAGTATAATTGGAAAAATTATTCTGCACACTTTGACTTAGACATACTGAGATAATATGAGTATGAATAACTGGTTTGAGCAATTACAGATTTTTATATAGACCCTGTTTATCAATATGTTCTTGCAGATGAGAAGGTTGAGGATCTCAGCTTCACCTTGAGAGAACAGATTTTTTTTTTAAAGATTTTATTTGAGAGAGAGCACACAAGTGGGGGAGGAGAGAGAGGAGTAGAGGGAGAGGGAATATTTCAAGCAGACTCCATGCTGAGCATGGAGCCCGCCACAGGGCTCAATCTCCTGACCTGAGCTGAAACCAGGAGTTGGAGGCTTAGCCAACTGAGCCACCCAGGCATCCTGAGAATAGATATTTTTAAAAAAGGAAGATATTAGGCTTATTTAAAACACTTCAGTGGTGTAACAACGGTATGGTTTTATTGCCAATTTTATTCAGTTAAGTTTTGCATTGAAGTACAGATGTCTTCCAGTTAGTATAAAAATAGTGGTCCTGAAATACTATGATCAAGAATCTTTTGATGTGCATATTCAGTTTAGTTGGTCATATTATAATAAACTTTAAAAAAGGCCTTTAAATTATCATTAAAAACTTGTGGGTTCAGTAAGTATGCTTTTATCCTGTAAGAAATGTATCATCCATATTTATTCTGAATTAACTTTATTGAAATGTTTTAATCAATTTTTCTAGGATTTGTTTGAAGAAAATATGTATGAGTTGGCAGTACAGAATTTCTGTTTATTATTTTGGTATTCAACAACAGTTAACTCAGTCTAAAAAGTTGGCTGCGTAGGTGTAGTGCTTAAATATTGTGTAATGTTGAAATTACATTAATGAATTAGTTAATATGTTAATAAATTCTTATTAACAGACAATAGTATCAGATTGTTCCTTTGTGGCATCACTGGCTATCAGTGCAGCTTATGAAAGACGATTTAATAAGAAGTTGATTACCAGGTAAAATTTTGTATTTGTCCCTTTAGCCCTTTTCATATAATTATCTCTTGACTAGAAATTAACAGCTTAGGTCTTATCTGCGTAGAAAGTGAAGAAGCCATATTACTTAGAATATTGTGGCCCTATATGTTAAACAGATGATTTGTGAATGTGGAAAGATTTCCTAAAATAGTCTAAGAATGTATGCACATGTATTAATATATATGAAATTGGTATGTTTTGAAATAAAATTGGTCAAAGTAAAATCATACTTATAATTATAGTATATGGTAGCCACCAGCCACATGTGGATATTGTATACTTGAAGAGGGCTAGTCTGAATCAAAATGGGCTGTAAGTGTAAAATGCATCAGATTTTGAAAACTAAGTAAAAAAAAATACAAAATTGGAAGATATCTCAAATTTTTATAGTGATTACACATTGAAATATGATTTTGGATAAGTTCGGTTAAATAAAGTATATTAAAATCTCACCTTTTTAACTTTTAATATGGCAACTGGAAAATATAAAATATTTCTTGCGGCTAGAACTGCTTTAGAATGTACCGAAATGTTACTGAAATAGCTTTTCTCTCAATTTTTTAAAGTTTTATTACTAAAGATCGTTCATTGTAAAAATTAAGCATTATAATTTTTCAAGCATCTTTTCCTGAGTGGTTTTTGTGTAAGTCCTGAGATTACAAAGGTAAATTAAACACAGACCTTAGTTTCAAGCTATTTGCCATCTTGGATAAATAGATCATATAAGTAAATAATACGTAGTGTAAAAGAAAATTGATACTGATAACAAATGTCTTATTAGATAATTTTGTGTAACTTTATCAGAATTGTGTTAACTTTATCTCTGTCAGAGTTGTAGTTAGTTGCCTTAGTTCTTGTTAATTGAAATGGTCTCTTCTTGAACCAGTGAGAGAAGATTATTTCAAATGGCATAAAATATATCTGCTTAATAGAAAATTTATTAGAGTATATAATTTAAAACTTAATATTTTTCAGAGTATTGTGAAATTTATGCCCTGTTCTAGTATCTCATATTTTCTTTATATTAAATAAGCACTTTGATTAGGGTGAAATTCTTTTCCTAGGCCTATCATAGAAAAATATTATCATGTTTATTTTTATAAAATTGCCAAGGCAATAGCATATGTCTAAATAAAATATAATATCCTGCATAGTAGCTTATATTGAATATTAATTTGGTATTTCAATATTTATTTTCCTTACAAAAGCATAATTTACCCTCAGAATAAGGATGGTGAGCCAGAATACAATCCATGTGGAAAGTATATGGTAAAACTTCACCTCAATGGTGTCCCAAGAAAGGTGAATAATATCTCTCCCCACCCCAACCCCTTCTCTCTCTCTCTCTTCCCCACCTTTGAATATTGAATAGAATCATTAAGAAATGTTATTTGTGTAAACATTTAAAAAGATTTTGAGTCGGGTGTTATGCATATTGCTACCAGTAACATCATATGTTAGTAATTAAAAATAAAAATTAAGAAAGTTTTTAAAAATGGCTTTGGGAAATTTATAGACAGTTTCAAAAAGTAACATTGAGCTAATGATTACTAATGCTTAAACTTTAATCTGATAACTCTTAATTGATTAAAAGGAAAAGGAAATCGGGCAAACTAAATCTATTAGGTCACAAGAGTTTATATGTATTCATAACCTCACACCTAAGAAGCCTTTAAAATTATGTTTTTCTTTGTGAAATATATATAGTCTGAAATTACACTGCTTTCTTTAAGAACTATGACTTGTGTAATGGCCTGGCATTGTTGGGATTCTCTAGCTCTTGTCTACTCAGAGGTCCATGGATCAACATTAGCATTTACCGATAATTTGTTAGAATTGCGAAATTTTAGGCCTTACCCTGAGCCTACTGAATCAGAATCTGCATTTAAACAAATTCCTGATGCTTTCAGTCTGGGAAGTTGCTCAGTGGCTCAGTAATACTCAAATTTTGGTTATGTATAAAATCACGTGGAGGGCTTAAAACACAAATTCCTGCCCTGCACCGCCCTCCCCCCCTTCCCCCCCCCCCCCCGCCGAGTTTCCAGTTCAGAATTTGTGGGGTGGGGCCATGATTTGCATTTCTAACAAGTTCCCAGATGATGCTGGTGCTGCTAAGAAAACCCTTTGAGAACCGCTGCTCTAGCTGATTACTTAAAAATTAAGCAAAATCATTGAGCATGGTTTTTCTGAACTGTAGTCTTTAAATAATCCCTTGTTTATAGAATCTTTGAAAATGTAGTTGCATGATCCTCCTAATAGTGTTAGATCAGAATTTTTCCTATCCTTATTTCCCAGATCACTTTATAAATGTGACTCAGAAACTGTGTTGTGGTGATCACTTCCTCTATTACTTAAATATATCTTTTGGCCATAATGTTCTACTTTTACAACTGTACATAACATGAGTCTTTTTGCAGGTTTAGGTTAAAATTACATGTAGTAATATTGTTATTTACCTTAATAGTGAGGCCCTTTTATAATTATTTTAGATATAATGTACATTTCTAGAATCTGTAATAATTTTGATGAGTATAGGTCCATTTAGCCAGTTGGCTCAAGGTTATCAGGTGACAGGGAGATTAGCCTATAAAATGGAATAAAGACATTGTATAATATTTTATAATTGATCAGATTCTAGAAATATGAAGCTGTCATTACCTTAATAGGCATATTGTGCCTTTTATTTCATCTGTATGAAAGGTGTTTTTTTCCTTGATAGGAAGGATTTTAAGATATTTTGTACCACCTAAGGTAATTAAGGTTCTCTTTCTCCAGGTGATAATTGATGATCAATTACCTGTTGATCATAAGGGAGAATTGCTCTGTTCTTATTCTAACAACAAAAGTGAATTATGGGTTTCTCTCATAGAAAAAGCATATATGAAGGTCATGGGAGGATATGATTTCCCAGGATCCAATTCGGTAAGTATCAGGATGATCCAGATACAGACTTATGCTATCTAATATGACTATTTTAAATTTGAGAGATTATAGATGATATTTTTGCTTAAAGGAAAATAAAACAGGAGTATGAACCCCTGAAAAATGTTGATCGGTCACCTTGTTAAGGAAAACTGTATTTTCTTTTACAAGGATAGTGCATTGTAAAGGATTCAGGCAAGCCTAAAACGTATGTCTGCTGTCATGCTGAGATACAAGACCAGTTAGGTACAGTGTACCTTTCCAAAGAGGTCTCTTCAAATCAAAGGAATGTGTCCTATTGTCATCCTTACGTATGTTTTTTGATTTGTAAATTCAGGCTCGAGGAGTTTGTTTTTTAGTTTTTCCCAATCTTAACACTGCTTAACCTACAAAATCGACGTGTGTACCAGTGTCCTTTAGTTGGATGAGGTAGACTGGGCTTATGCCAGAAATTAGGTTAGTATAACTTTGAATTATGACAGTACACAGCCTTTGGCCTTAGAAAAGGTATGTAGCCATTCTTAGCCTCTTTGCTTGTCTGTAAGATGAGGATAATACCCACCTCTCAGAGTTGTAAAGATTAAATGAAGTAATGTGTGCAAGTCGTCCATGGTTCATCGCTGGTTAGTTTTCCCACCTAGTACCAGGCCTCCTTCACTCTTCTGGTTCTTATAATGTTAGGCAAAGAATGTATAGGTCATGGTTAAATGCAGTAGGATATTAAAATTTCTTCTTGGCCTACAAGCTCAATTGTTCTGTTTCTCAAATATTTTTATAGTTTAGTTTCTAATTCAGTGCCTTTTAATTTACCTAGTACAGTATAGAGAGAGAAGGAATTAGAATATCTGTAAGACTTTAGAAAAGTGTCTGTCCTAAGAACTCACTAAATGGTGAGTGACTGTCATCATCATTATTAAAGCAGCTTTTATCTATAACATGTTTTGAGTTTTCATCATATTTATCGGTAAAACAATTGTTGCATTCAGGAAAAACAACGGAGATTATAAGGAATAGATAAACTTGTGCTCAAATCCAGGTAGGAATTTGAATTTAAAATGAAATCTGTTACTGGTCTAAAACAGCTTACTACCCTGTGATTTATTCTATCATTACATCAAATCAATGAGATTTAATAGCTACCATGTGGATTCATTAAAGAGCTCAAAAACAATATTGACAGCCCTGAAAATGTGTTTGTTGCAGAATATTGATCTTCATGCACTGACTGGGTGGATACCAGAAAGGATAGCTATGCATTCAGATAGCCAAACTTTCAGTAAGGATAATTCTTTCAGAATGCTTTATCAAAGGTAAACATTCTCTCTCTCTCTTTTTGGTAGTAAAAGAGGCTATTTTTTAAAATTCATGCCTGTTTAGAAGAGAAATTGCAAAGGCTGCATTTTTAGTTATTTAGAGAAATTCTGGTTTCATTTATTTTGTTTTCGTATAAGTAATCTCTACGCCCAACATGGGTCTCAAACTCCATGACCCCCACGTGCTCCACCCACTTAGTCAGCTAGGCACCCCCAGGAAATTGTGTTTTTAAAATGGACTTCACTTTATGTACTTGCTATGGCTGGCCCTCAGTTATCCTCACTGATTGTTACAATTAATCCAGATTATAAATAATCTAAAACATTGGAATCTGGAATATGTCATATGGACAAATTGTTTCATACTTCCAAAGTACTTAACCAATTTGAGGGAAGGTGGAAAAAGAGAAGTCTGAGAATATAAAGAGGAAGGTAGCTTTTAAGCCTTAAATGAATAATCCACAGGTAGAGACGGGAAGATTGTGCAATAATACACACTCAGTAGTGAAACTAGAAAATTTCAGTATATGTGCTGCCGAAGCGAGCACGTGAAACTAGAAAATTTCAAAGATTTGACAAAATGTGTTTGACATCTTCACCTTTATTTGTAAATCATTTGAAAACTTAGCGTTTGCTTTCCTTTATTGATAAGTTCCTACCTGATTATCTAAAACTGAAGGAGGGTGGGGCAATGTGATAATTTATCTGATGCATTGTGAAACAGAAATATACCTTGTTCTTTGAGGAGTTTTGGGAATAGCCCATTTTAGAAAAGTTGTCAAATTTGTGGAAATTCTCATATAAACTCTTTAGACTAAAGGAAAGATAGTGTGATCTGATGGTATAAACGTGTTTTCTTTTAATTATTTGTCTGTTGGGGTCATTCCAGGTTTCACAAAGGGGATGTCCTCATCACTGCATCAACTGGAATGATGACTGAAGCTGAAGGAGAGAAGTGGGGTCTGGTTCCCACACATGCATATGCTGTTTTGGATATTAGAGAGTTAAAGGTTTTGCTTTACATTTTTTTCTTCTTTCTCATATCTGATAGTAAGACATTCCAAGGATCCCAAATAGTATATTAGACCTTTTTTTTTTTTAATTTTAATTTTAGGTGCAGTATTGGTTTCTGGAGTAGAATTCAGTGATTCATCGCTTACATAAAATACCCAGTGCTCATCAGTAGTGTAATAGACTAGAATACTTGTGACAAGTCAAGTTTTAGATGAAGTTTTAAAAATCATTCTACCTATTACATTAAATAATGTGACCTCAACCACTAGAAATTATGAAATAAAAAGATGGGAAATGTAATGACAATGACGTGCAGATATTGATGACAAGACAGAAATGCCTTTTGCCTCTTTTTCATAAAAGTAAAGGGTTGAGGTAAACACACAGCCCTCAAGGTTCTGGGCTATTTGCTGGTGTTGGGGGCAATCATAGCGTTAGGCTCTAGAGCATGGTAGACATTCAGTAAATATTGATGAAAGGACAAAAAATAAGAGAATATCTGTGAATAAGAAACATGCCAATGGATTTGCAAATGTTTCTCTTCCTAGCAGCCCTCACATGGTCTCAGACATTTCAGACTCTTTCTCTGCTCAGGTGTTAGAATGGTTGACTTCATTACTTCTCAGGTTATTGATTAGCTCTTTTTAACTGAAAAATAGATCTGTTCTATGGATTAGAAAATACAGAGATTGTTACGGGAGAATTCTTTTTCTCTAATGATATAGAGTACCTAAGCTGTATAGTCACTGGAAAGTTTAACTAGCCACGTGTTCCAGTTTCCCCTGCTTAAACTTACAGAAGGAAGTAGTGATCAATCAGCAATAACAGTGTTCCACTGTGTATTAATTAGATTGATTTTCTTATATGGCACATAGAATTATATGAATTATGAAGGCAGTAGGGACCTGCTGCAACATCAATTTATATGTCTCAAGGCTTTCTAAATCAGCCACTATTGTATCCCTAACCATTGTGTATAGAATAGGGTGTGCCTTTAAAAGTAGTATAAAAATTGATTACTTAAAGCAAAAAAATACAAACATATGTAAAATTGAATAAGCTGAGAGATTTGTTTGTTTTAGAAATGTAATTTTCCACAAACATGAGTCAAAGCATTGGCCATAACAGTTGCTGTTATTTAGTACTATGTGTATGTTATTTTATTCTTAAAACATCCTGGTAGGTGACCAGGATGCCTGGGTGGCTCAGTTGGTTAAGCGTCTGCCTTCGGCTCAGGTCATGATCCCAGGGTCCTGGGATTGAGTCCCACATCAGGCTCCTTGCTCAGCGGGGAGTCTACTTGTCCCTCTGCCTGCCACTCCCCCTGCTTGTGCTCACTCTCTCTTTGTCTCTGTCTCTCTGACAAGTAAATAAAATCTTAAAAAAAAAAAAAAAAAATGTAAATTAAAAACCATCCTGGTAGGTGATCAACAGTGAGTTAATAGCAAGATAATTAAATTTAGATAATGAAAGTCAGTATAAAAGTAAGCTTGAATTTGAGGAAATTTTCTGTGAAGATTGTATCATTTACTTTGAATAATGCTATTTGTTCTGATGTTCAGAGGAAACGAGACAAATAACATGTTTATGAGAAAAATAGGCACCTGTGGTTTGACCTAAAAACAAAACATTTAAAAATTTGCTGAATGTCAGTAAATTAAGAATTTTAAATAACAGCCATTTTAGTCAAAAATCAGAAAGCACTATTTACGTAGTTTTAATTCTACATGGGAGTTACTCTGTAGAGATGAAGGCATTTTAGAGCATGTATAGTTGAAGTAAACTGTGACCCCGAGACAGGTTTCTTCACTGTGGTGTAATGCTCTCTGTTCATATGTATGCTTTATGTTCCTATCTTAATTCTGTGCAAGTCACTGAAGCAGCATTATCCAGCTTGAGAAGACCTCTCACATTGCGGAGCTGACCCCAGTTTCCTTTTGCTTACACGAACTCTGTAGTCAGGGTTGATCTTTATCTAAAGGCTTCTTCATGTGTTAAAATTTATAAGGGTTTTCACCAGTATCTTTGATTAGTTATATACTTGATGAGTTCCCTGTGTTCATCATTTTTTTCGTAAAGATTTTATTTATTTTGAGAGAGAGAGCATGAGCGAGGGGGAAGGGCAGAGGGAGAGGGAGAAGCAGGTTTGCAGGCTCTCTGCTGAGCAGGGAGCTTGATGGCTGTGGGGCTCAATCCCAGGACCCCGGGATCACGATCTGAGCCGAAAGCAGACGCTTAACCGACTGAGCCACCCAGGTGCCCCTGGGTTCATTTTTTATCTTATTTTTGCTGTCTGTATTTTGAGAGAGTTCCTTAGTTCTGACTTGAATTTAAAAATATTTCCAAAAATATTTATCTTATTTAGGCATTTATCTCTAGAACCTCTTTGTGCAGATAGACCTAATCTTAGACTAAAGGTACTGCCAATCTTCTACATTTGTGAATTTCTACACTTAATAAGATTTTATTAATACTTATGTGAAAATGTTATCCTTTTTGTTTTCCTCTAACCACCTTGAGTATTCTAAGATCTTCACTTTTAGTCTCAGCAGTCCTTTTGGGTCATTTTGTTGTCTCCTCCTTGAGGTTATATTCCATAGTCTATTGTGAAGCTACATCTCATTTCAAGCTGCTGTCTTCGAAGTCCAGCAAGTCTTACCAAGGGATTTCTGAATCTATTCAAGTCTTTTCATTTGCTGCCACTTGGAAATAACTTTGAAAATGGGATGTTTCATCATAAACCAGATCCTTTTTCAGTCTAACATTTCGTCCCCTATTCAGGGCCTCTGAATTACAGGCTCTCTATCCGAACAAAATCTACAGCTCCTTCTTAGTGTCCTTACATGTCAGTGATGCCTGGGACCTGCCCCAAAAGAGCTTAGCAATTTTCTCTCCTTTATAGTCCTTCTTTAAGAAGTGTTAGAGTTCTGAAATAAGGCAGATTTCCTGCTTATGTAGAGCTAGGTTTTATGAAAAAAAATAATAATAATAGAGTTAAATATCTGTGTGGCAGGGGTAGGAGTGGACAAGTGGTAAGAAGAAATTGAAAAAAGGAATTTGAAGATTCCTGAGAGGAATGAGTCGTATGTCCAGAAATCACATCTTTCCCAGGCCATGATTTGCCACATTTATAATAGCCGAGGAATGTGTCTTTCAAAAATGTCCCCCAAACAGTTTGACATCATTAGAAAATGAATACAATTTCCTAATTTGACTGCTTGAGATAAGACAAGTACTCTTTTGGATTTACAAGCTCTTTCGATTTTCTGAGTCTGAGTAATGAGTTCTATAGACACACCCAGTACTTGTTGAGCACTTATTAACCTTAACACTCTGTTTTATAAACTCAGTGGAGACTTCTGAAAAAAGACAGTAGTGTTAACATTTCAAGGAGTTTACAATCTCATTGGGGAGACAAGACTCATACATTTGCACAAGTAGGAAACAAGATAGGATATTATTTGTTTTGAACTAAAGTAATACGGAATGTTAGCACTATAAAGTTTAGAGAAGAGGTAGTAATTAAAAGAAGACAATTACTAATTGCTAAATAATTTGCACATGTTACTTCATTTAATCTTCACAACAGTGTTCTAGGAGACATTATAATCTTCATTTTATGTGTGAGTAAACAAATGATCAGAGAGTAAATGACCCACCCAAGGTCCATAAAGCTAATTAATAGTAGAGCTGGCATTTGGTCACATTTCGTTTCTGACTCTAAAGTCCATGTTCTGTTTCTCTTCTTAACTGCTTCAGTCTTCACTGAGAGATAGTGGAGGAAAGAGCTAAGGAGGATCTGAAAGGATCTGAAGGGAGGAGGGTGCTTACAAGGGATCAGAGAGGGCTTTCCAGGAAAGGGGGACAGCATGGGTAAATGCCTTTAGAGGTAAAACTGAATAAGGATTATTTGTGGGGATGACGAGAGAAAAGACTAAATTAGAGTGAAAGATATATGCGGTATGAGTAGTGGAAAATAAAGTGGGGCCAGAGCAGAGTAGGCTTTGAAAGGATAGGAAATTCTTGATGCTCTAAGGCAGCACTGTCCAAAAGAACTTCCTGCTATGATGGAAATGTTCCGTATCTGTGCTGTACTGTGCATTAGCTACTAGCTATACATGGTCCTTGAACACTTGAAATGTTGCTAGTGTGACTAAGGAACTGATTTTTAATTTTTTATTTTAAAAAATTTTAATTTTAATTATCACCTGTGGGTAGTGACTACCATATGGACAGCATAGCTCTTGGGAATAGGTAGGCATTTAGTTTTTGATCAGATATGTGACCTAGTGAAAATGTTGATTAAAGAATATTGTAAGTTGACTTGGAAAGAAAAGTATTGATCAGTATTCAAAATGCATCCTCTCTTAGAAAATACATGATATAACTAATAAAAATTTGGTAAAACTGTTTTTGCAACTTTATCTCCTGTTTGCTTTTTTTTTTAATAGGGGCTGCGATTTATCCAACTGAAAAATCCTTGGAGTCATTTACGTTGGAAAGGAAGATACAGTGAAAATGATGTAAAAAACTGGACCCCAGAGTTACAAAAATATTTAAACTTTGATCCTCGAACAGCTCAGAAAATAGACAATGGTAAATATATCTTTTTAATTTTGATATCATTCGATCTTTAAATAACATAATAATATGAAATGTATTAACTGACTGAAGTCATTTGTCATTAAGATATTTTATAGATTAACAGACATCTAATTTTCAGGAATATTTTGGATTTCATGGGATGATCTCTGCCAGTATTATGATGTGATTTATTTGAGTTGGAATCCAGGTCTTTTTAAAGAATCAACATGTATTCACAGGTAACTTTTTGCATATTTCAGAATATGCTTTATAGTAGTCTCCACTTTTTTCATGTAAAATATAAGGATTAATTTATGATGACTAGCTTTCTTTTTGTCATGCCCACAGATGACTGCCATGTAATAGTTATTTTGTTTATATGCTATTCTGGTTATGCCAGAAATTTTTTAAGCAATAAAACAGAAATCCTGATAACTTAGTTATATTAGAAACACAAAACTTTTTAAAATGGTCTGCTGTTTTAGCTCAATGAGAAACTTAATTATTGCTTTCTTTGTTGACTTTATCTTTTAGTACTTGGGATGCTAAGCAAGGACCTGTGAAAGATGCCTATAGCCTGGCCAACAACCCCCAGTACAAACTGGAGGTGCAGTGTCCACAAGGGGGCGCTGCAGTTTGGGTTTTGCTTAGTAGACACATAACAGACAAGGTACTGATCTCTTATATATCCCATACAGAAACTTTAAAAAAGAGACCATTGTGAAGAAGATATGTAAGTTGGTCACCAACCTGTTTCATTTATGCAGGTCGCTTGAAGATAGTTTTGTATTACATAAATGAGTATTTTCCTCTAAGGAAATTTATATACTTAAAATCTTGAAGAAAAATGTGAATTTATGCTTGTCAGTGAGCGTTTTGAGCTTGATTATGTATGCTTTAGGTCTTAAGAATATTAACATTAAAATACTCTGAAGGGGGTTTGGAGATGTTAAATCATTAGGCCTGATTCTGTAAAGCATAACCATAATCTTAATAGCCTCAGAGTCTTAATGTATTATTTTATATAATGTGGTCATCCATTGAAATGAATTTAATTCAGAAAAGCGGTTTTTATAGTACTAAGAAGCTGAAATGCTCTTAAAATTAGCATTCTTTTTTCCCTACTTAAGAGCATTTTGGGCCCATTTTCCTAACTACATTGGATTCTTTGTACTTTCAGGATGATTTTGCAAATAATCGAGAATTTATCACAATGGTTGTATACAAGACTGATGGGAAAAAAGTTTATTACCCAGGTATGTTTAGTATACATTCAAACATTAAAATTTTATTTGCCTGATTAAAATGACAAGCTTTATGTAGATATATGCAGAAGTAATGCTGATAGACTAATAAAAAACCATTCGAACAGACGTGCTAGTATTTATGCTACTTTTGTGTTGTTTTGATTTGTTTTTAATTTAGAGACCTCAGGAATTTGGGATTCCTATATTCTTGCATATTGCTGTCAGAATTTTATTTCTAAAACTTAAATCCTTTTTCTCTCATCAAAAATTCTGTGGTTTTCTGTGGACTCCTGGATAAATTCTAAGCTCTCTGGCATGGTTTGTAAGACTTTTGATATTCTGACCTTAACCTTCCTGTTGCCTTTTATCTCAGGCCCCAGCTTTTCATATTACCCTCAGTGAGGTACTGACTACTGAACACACCATGCCCTTGCTTCCCCTCTTTTCATACAGTTTCTTCTCCCAAGTATCTCTCTCCTCCCTGTCCTCTACCCACGTACTCCTCTTACCCTATTCTCTGTAATGGACATGGTTAAGATCCAGCTTATATGTTATTTCCTCTGTGATAACCTTTCTGCCAGGCAAAGTGAATCTTTCCCTCTGCAGGGCTCCTGAGGCATTTAACAAACTATATTGAAATCACTTTCCTTTCACATTTAAAAAAAAAAAAAAAGTTTATCACATATTAAGCGATAGGAACTGTTAGTTTATGTTCTTGTTGGAGAGACAGAAATAAGAAAAATACCAGGTAGTGATGTGTGTGTAAAGAAATAAGTGAAGTCATGTGTTTGTGACTGATGGGTTGCTTTGGTTGGGTGGCCATGGAAGGCCTCTTTGAGAAGGGATAAGAGGAACTCTGAATGACAAAAAGGAACCAGTCCTGCAAAGAAATAGAGGAAAAAGCATTACAGGCAGAGGGAACAACAAATGCAAGGACTCTAAAATGAGAAAAAAGAGTGTTTCTTAGAAAAAAGGCCAGTAGGCCTGGGGTGGTATGGTATCAAGAGGTCAGAAGGTATGCAGGCTCAGATTACATGATGTCCTATAAGCCACCCCAGGGTTTGGATTTTGTTCTAAGTGTGACAGGAAATCTTTAGAGAGCCTTGATCAGGAAAATGACATGATACAAATTTTTTTTTAAAGACCATTCTTTGGGGCGCTTGGGTGGCTCAGTTGGTTAAGCGACTGCCTTCGGCTCAGGTCATGATCCTGGAGTCCCGGGATCGAGTGCCGCATCGGGCTCCCTGCTCAGCAGGGAGTCTGCTTCTCCCTCTGACCCTACCCCCTCATGTGCTTTCTCTCTCTCTCTCTCTCTCTCATTCTCTCTCTCTCTCAAATAAATAAATCTTAAAAAAAAAAAAAGACCATTCTTTGTAGAATTATATTGGCAGGGGCAAAATATGGAAGAGAACCAAATCAGTGATTTTGAGAAAGTACTTAGCATAGTAGGAGTGGAGTGGAGTTGAGGAAGAGTGGGCACATTTGGATTTCAGTAGGATTGTCAGGACCTGAGTTGATGTAGGGGGCAAAGAGGGATCAAGGATGATTTCTGTCTTTTTGGCTTGCTTCATAAAAAGCTGCTTAACATTTAATGAGATGGGTAAGAGTTGGCGGGGGGAGCAGTTTTGTTGTGGAGTAAAAGCACAAAGTTAGGGCGCCTGGGTGGCTCAGTTGTTAAGCGTCTGCCTTCGGCTCAGGTCACGATCCCAGGGTGCTGGGATCGAGCCCCGCATCGGGTTCCCTGCTCAGTGCGGAGCCTGCTTCTCCCTCTCCCTCTGCCACTCCCTCTGCTTGTGCTCTTCTATCTCTCTGTCAAATAAATAAATAAAATCTTTATTAAAAAAAAAAAAACACAAAGTTAATTTTTGGTTTTGTTAGTTATTTAAAATACCTATTAGATATCCAAGTGTAGAAACCAAGGAAACAATTGGGTTTTGGGTAGAGCTCTGAGATATGGTTAGGATTATAGATACAAATTGAAGAATCAGGGGCATATAGATGCCTTTTGAAGATAGGACTGTATATACTGCTGGTGGAGAGAGTTGTAGGTATAGAGATGAACATCCGGAAACTAACCCTTGGATTCAGACATCTTAAGGTTGAGCAGAGGAAAGTTACTGCAGAAAAATTAGAACAGAGTACCTGAGGAAATAGAGTAAGATTTATATGACCCAAGGGAAGACAGTGTTTCATGAGGGAAAGAGTGGGCAGCTGCATCTGTTGCTATTTTAGAGGTAAGATTAGGTTAGAGAAGAAACAATTGGATTTAGTGTCCTGCAGTCATTGTTGACCTTAACAAGAACAGAGTTGGTGGAGAGGTGGGCTTAGAAGCCCAGTTGGATTGGATTGAGGAAAGACTGGGAGGTAAGGAAGCAGTTATTGACAGTTCTTTCAAGAAGGCTGTGCAAAGAAAGTGGTTTCATTAAGTCTTGTTTCATTTAATCAGAGGAAAACATGGTATTCATCCCCCTTAAACCAGGGGGAGGGGCGGGGAGGGTGGCGCGCGAGCACGGGGAGACAACAGGCCCTGATTCCTATCGGTCAATATCTCTTGATATTCCGGAATGGGCATGGCACGTAGTATTCCAAGGATTAAAGGTAAATTAGCCAAATTTCCCATTTTTCATAAGTTGGCCACTATACAACCAAAAAACCACAAATATTGTGAGTATATATTCCTAGCATTAAGATGTTTATATGGCTTTTGAACTTCAAAAGTATTTTTGTTATACTTTTTATTTGGATTTTTTTTTTTTTAAATGATGCTCCCTCTTACATATAATGATAATGCCTTTTCAGAAAAAAAGTACGTTCTGGTTTACAGTTTTATTTTCATCACAACACTTTGAGGTGAATTTAAAAAAAACTCTTCTGTCATTCCCTATTTGACAGGAGTTGGTAAACAACTCGGGTTCCCTGCTCAGTGCAGAGCCTGCTTCTCCCTCTCCCTCTGCCACTCCCTCTGCTTGTGCTCTTCTATCTCTCTGTCAAATAAATAAATAAAATCTTTATTAAAAAAAAAAAACACAAAGTTAATTTTTGGTTTTGTTAGTTATTTAAAATACCTATTAGATATCCAAGTGTAGAGAGTGGTGGAGAGAGTTGTAGGTATAGAGATGAACATCCGGAAACTAACCCTTGGATTCAGACATCTTAAGGTTGAGCAGAGGAAAGTTACTGCAGAAAAATTAGAACAGAGTACCTGAGGAAATAGAGTAAGATTTTACTCTCCTTTACAGGAGAGTAAAATAACTTTACAGGAGAGTAAAACGGAGGCACAGAAAGTTTAAAAATCTTGTCCAAGATCACAGATATGCCCTTTTTCTCTTCATACTAGATCACACCACTCTAAGCATTAGAGACTTATTATCTGTTTGAGATACTGAAATGTTTAGTTTTTTCAATAGCTATAACTATTTGGTGTTCCTAAATAAGCTAAATGATATAGCATTGATTTTAAATGACATGTAGTAATTGACATGCATGAAATAATTTTATTGTATTGGCCTTGATTGCAATGAGACATCAGATAATATATCAGGTAGCATTGTTTGTAATAGCAAAATATTGGAAATAATCTGTCAGATTGTCTGAATAACTAATGGGGGTATAAAGAAGTCATATCCATATGATGAAATATCATACAGGCAGTTTTAAAAGGAATAAACCATATCTATATAGAACGTGAACCTTAAAAACATGTTGAGGGAAAAATGAAAGCTTTAAAATAAGACATATACTGTCCTTTTTTTAGATACATGCCCACGGAAATAATATTCATTCATTTTTAAATGAATGTGTTATAAATTTTAAATAAATGTGTGTTAAATTCTGGAAAGATGCCCATTAATCCATCAGAGTGGAAAAGAATAAGACTAAGGGTGGTGTTTAAAAGGGACTTTGTTTTATAAGGAAGATAGTATGACTCCCAGAAATGTTAATTTAGTTCTGAATGGTGGGGAATATAGATACATTTTTATATACTACTTTGTATCTTAAAAAATTTCCTCAGAATAAAAAAAAAGTGCCAATTTTGATTTTTTAAAATCCTCTATTGGAAAAAATTCCACATAGGGCTAATAGGAATTATACCTCATTGAATGTATTCCAAAAGATTGCATTTACTTATTAGAAATTACTTAAATTTTTTAGTTGTTTAATTACAAAATTTTAAGTTGAAATTGAAATTCTTTAGTACTATTATATTTTAAAGATAGACTCAAAGGGGGAAGGATGTCCGTCCATTTAATTTTTTTTCCTATCATGACCTACAAAACTTAAATTTAAAAACTACAGAAACTAAAGTATCCTTTTCTGTAAACCTACTTATTTGTAGGTGACCCGCCTCCATACATTGATGGCATTCGAATTAACAGCCCTCATTATTTGACTAAGATAAAGCTGACCACACCTGGGACCCATACCTTTACATTAGTGGTTTCTCAGTATGAAAAACAGAATACAATCCATTATACTGTCCGGGTGAGTAAACCAACATACAGTGACAGAACACAATAATATAAAGTGTATAATGTGCTCTGCTTCATAAGTGGGATTAGCTATGGAAAAAATTTCTGAAATTGTTCTCTATAACTTTTTGTGTGTATGTTTATATTAATTCAGTATTATGATGCTTCCCACAGAAAGTAATGCTTTTGAAAAGTAATGTTTTTATTTTGAATGACATGTTGAATGAATGTTTTAGTTTTCAGAATAATAGTTTAGTCCTGAGGTAATGTGATATGTTGGACTAATAAATTCTATTTCAGAACAAGCAGTTAAGAACTCCTTTATCCAATGTAATACTTTAATTGACTTAAAAAACACAACTTTGAACTCTGTGAAAGGAAATCAATTGCCTGTAAATGTATTGCTCTCTTATAGCTGGGCAGGTTGGTTGGTTGGTTGGTTGGTTGGGGTGGGGGGAGGTTATTGTAATTTTGTTCTGCATAGGTTTTTTTTCCTATCAGTAAGGGAGCTCAATTTGAATAGATTTTTAGTGATGAAAGGGACATTGGGAGGCTGCTTCCACCCCCTTTATTCTTCAGACGTAGAAACCAAGGCCTAGGGAGATTGCCCTGAGTCACACACAGTAGCAGAGAAAGCCAGAACAAGATCCCTAGCTGCTCAATTCCCAGTCCCTTAAACCTGTGTACAGAATAATGACTTTAATGTATGCCAACTAACTTTTCAGTCTTCCAGTATATTATTTTGTTACTTTGGAGTTTTTATAAGCATAAACTTTATCAGTACAATATATTTTGTTTTAAATCTAGGTGTATTCAGCCTGCAGCTTTACTTTTTCAAAGATTCCTTCACCGTACATCTTATCAAAACAGGTAAGAATTCTTTTTCTGGGTCATAATAATCAGAGAAATCTTAGAATTTTCTTGGTTTTCTCCTTTTCTCATTTTATTCACATTTAACAATTTTTTACAAAATAAAAACATTCTGGACTTGACAGTAATACAAGGAAAATGTAAGTGGTCTCCAGTCTGTGTTGGAATACAAGATCTTCAATGAACAACATTTAGTGATTCTGTGGGAAGAAATAAAACTCAAAGAAAGAAGATTATGCAGACTTTGGTCATTAGGGAAGCATTCATCATGTAGATGAACCTTTATTTTTTATTTATTTTTTTAAAAGATTATTTCAGAGAGAGAGTGTGCACAAGCATGAGAGAGAAGCAGACTCCCTGCTGAGCAGGAAGCCTGCCACGGGGCTCCATCCCAGGACCCTGGGATAATGACCCAAACTGAAAGCAGCTTAACTGACTGAGCCACCCAGGCGCCCCGTAGATGAACCTTGAAAGAGTTAGAGACTGGTTTTGCAGGGTGGGCTAGATGTGTAGAGGAAGATTTGAGGGAGAATTCTTGGCTCCCTTGTCAAATATTAATTGACCATATATGCTTGGGTTTATTTCTGGGCTCTTTATTCTGTTGGCTTCTATGTTGTTTTTATACTGTCAGTACTGTCTTGTTTTGAGGACGATAGCTTGAAATCAGGAAGTGTGTTATCTCCTGCTTTGTTCTTTCTCAGGAATTCTTTGGCTATTCAGGGTCTTCTGTGGGTCCATGTAAATTTTAAGAGTTTTTCTTCTTGTGTTAAAAAAAAAAAAAAAAGTCATTGGAGTCCTGATAGGGATTGAATTTATAGATGGCTTTTGGTGTATTGACATTTTAACAATATTAACTCAGCCCATGAACATAGGATATCTTTCCATTTATTGTGTTATTTTCAATTTCTTTGGTTAGTGTGTAATAGTTTTCAGATGACAGCTCTTTTACCCCCTTAAATTTATTCCTAAGTATCTGTTTTTGATGTTATTATAAATGGGATTGATTTCTTTTTCAGAAAATTCATTGTTAACAGAGAAATGCTACCGATATCTGTATGTTAATTTTGTATCCTGCAGCTTTACTGAATTTTTTAATCAGATCTAATAGTTTTTTGGTTGAGTCTTTAGGGTTTTTCTATATATAAAATCATGTCATCTGCAGATAGAGACAGTTTTATTTCTTCCTTTCCAGTTCAGTACATTTTATTTTTCTTGTCTGATTGCACTAGCTAGGACTTCCAGAATATGTTGAATAAGAGTGCTGAGAGTGGACATCCTTGTCTTGTTCCTGATCTTAGACGCTTTAAACCTTTCATCATTGTGTGTGAGGTCAACTATAAGCTTGTCATATGTGGCCTTTATTATGTTGAGATATGTTCCTTCTATTCCTCATTTCTTAGGGAAGAGTTTCTATCATGAATGGATGTTGAATTTTGTCAGATGCTTTTTGTGTTAAGATGATTGTAAGATTCTTTCATTCTGTCTCTTGTGACATATCACATTGGACTGATTAGCATATGTTGAGCCATCCTTGCATCCCTGGGGATGTCTGTGTTTTCATATAGTTCATTAAGCTTCCTTAAGGATTGTTCTGCATTCTTTGCCTGACAGTTCATAGATCTCCATTTTTGTAGGGTTATTGGAGTGTTAATTCGTTTTTTGGTTATTTTGTTTGTTTGATGATGTCCTATTTACCTGATTTTTTGTGATCCTTCATTTTTAGGTTTGTAAATCTGCACATCTGAGTGATTAGGCTCACTTTCCAGCTTTGCTGTGGCAGGGCCAATTTTCCACCAGTTAGCTTAGTTCGGGTTTCTGGGTGTGTCTGCTGGGTGTCCTTGGGCAGACGGGGCCTGCCATGATGGTCTCTTTTTGGGCAAGGCAACTGTTAGAACTCTGAGGATGGAGATGGTGGTTGTGCCATGAGCTGAGAACAGTTGCGTAGGACTGCTTGCTTGGTCTTACCCAAATGAGGCTATGGAACAGGCTCCACAGTTGCTTAGATTCTCTGGTCAGACTTACTACATGGTATGATCAGTAGTAGATGGGGCTATGAATTAGTTTCCCTGCTTTGGTAGGGCAACAGGATAGCACCCAGGGATTGTGCAACTCATTGTGTGGGGACCTGCACTGAATTCTCTAGTCAGGTGAGGCCACCAGTTTTGCTCTGCAGACAGGGCAAACCCACAAGCTGTGCTTTTTGTTCAAGCGCCACTATAAAAGGCCTGTTAGGTTATGCAGCTTCCCATGTGCTCTGGTTCGGTTCCCTGGTCAGAGAGGCTGAAGGCTGGTATTCAATGATGAGCAGGCCTACAAATCAGATTCCCTGCCTGGGCTCAGCAGGAGACGCATCTCTTTGTTGTCTTGACACAAGCCCACCTACACTCCCAAGTTCTGTAACCAAACAGGGCCACTGGCTTTGCTCTATAAACTATTGGTTCTCCTTGCCTCTTGGCTAAAGTGCCACTGGAATGCACAGTATCTAGTAGTTGTCACCAGCCCTTCTGGTCAGATGGGGCTGGAAGGCACTCTGTACAGCAGTTGGGGCTGTGACTCAGCTCCTTGCCTGGGTGTGGGCAGTCCAGGCTGTAGGGCTGGCAAAACTCATTTGAGTATCCAAATCAGGCAGATCTGCATCCTGCCAAGTTCCTGGGATTACTACTTGGGCACTGCAGGTATGAATTCAGCCTGCCGAGGTCCATGTGCTGGTTGTTGCAAGCTCCACCCTCTTCTCTGTCACAGATTCCCCTGTAATCCTCATGGTGCGAGATCAGGTAGGAGCTTCTGCAAAGCAAGCCACAATGCCTGGGGGAAGCTTGTTGTCCACTGGAAGAATCAGAACCTCAGGGGAGACATCTCTACATGGTGCTTTGCTGGCCTGGAAAAAGTGCGGTCAACATGTAGCTGCTTTTCTTGTCCTTCTCATGCAATCTGTCTTGGTCTCTGTGGTGCAGGAGGGTGCTTCTGCCTCACCCCCATGTTTAGGATTTTCTCAGTGCTATCCTCTTCTGGAATAGCTATTATAGTTGTCCTTGTGAACAGGAGCAAAGCAGGAGGAACCTGTTGCCACCTTGGTGACACCATTCCCTTTTTAAAGTCTTTAAAGTAGAATTGGAGAATGGGAAGTTTTGTTAATACAAAAACTTTGTTTTATTAAAGATTAATGGAAAGTGGAGTGGCCAGAGTGCTGGAGGATGTGGAAATTTCCAAGAAACTCACAAAAATAACCCCATCTACCAATTCCATATAGAAAAGACCGGGCCATTACTGATTGAGCTAAGAGGACCAAGGTTTGTGATTAAGTAACTTTCTTAAATTAATACCATATTAAAAATGAGATTAATGGAACAGAATAGGGTGTTGTTTTTTTTTTTTAATATTTATTTATTTGACAGAGAGAGACACAGCGGGAGAGGGAACACAAGCAGGGAGAGTGGGAGAGGGAGAAGCAGGCTTCCCGCGGAGCAGGGAGCCCAATGCGGGGCTCGATCCCAGGACCCTGGGATCATGACCCGAGCCGAAGGCAGACGCTTAACAACAGCCACCCAGGCGCCCCCAGAATAGGGTTTTGAAACAGACCTATGCATATACAGGCACTTGATTAATGAAAAAGATGGCATTGCAGAGGAGCGGGGAAAGGATAATCTGTTGAATAAATGTGCTGGAATAATTGAGTATCCATGAGCCAAAAGGTAATTAGACCGCTGTCTCACATCAAATCTAAAAAACTTTTGCAGTTGGGTTACTAATAAAAGAAATATCTTAATGACTTCAGGATAAAGAAAAGTTTAAGACACAAAGCACATAGAAAGATTTGTAAATATGCTACATTAGTTATTAAAAAAAAAAAAAGAGTCCACCATTCAAAAAATAAAAGCTTGGATAGGCATGTCATAAGAGGAACAATCCAAAATGGCTAATAAACCATTGTAAGAGCCAAACCTTTGTTAACAACCCAAGTGTTCATCAGTGGCATTGAAGATTATAAAATAGTCATAGAGTCCTGCATGACAATGAAAGTAAATTACAGCTACCCAGAACATGATGGATAAGTCTTAATGCTGAGCAGAAGCCATACATAATAGAACATCAACTGTGTGATTCCATTTATATGAAGTGAGGAGCAGGCAAAATGAAACTATTATTTAAAGATGCATGCTTAGGTTGTCAGACTATCTAAAAGCAAGAAAGTAGGGGAGGGGTTTGGGAAGTGGGTGAAATAGGTGAAGGGGATTAAGAGGTACAAACTTCCAGTTGTGAAATAAGTCAGAAGGATGAAAAGTACAACAGAAAATATAGTCAATAATATTGTTGCAACGTACGGTGGGTGCACTCACTGTGGTGAGCATAACGTAGAGAACTGTCGTATCATGGTTGTACATCTGAAACTAACATTGTATGTCAATACACTTTTTAAAGAAAGGCAAGAAAAAAATGTTAGCTCTGTGGGGACGGGAACTGTAAAAAGAAAGGCACGTACAGGGACTTTTGTGTTGATCTAGGTAGTGACAACCCATGTGTTTACTTTACAGGTTATGTAGGCTGTATGTTCTGTGTACATGGTGTTCTTTTTCTCAACTTAAAAATGTTTAAAAAACAATAAAAATAGTACTTTTAAATAAAACTAGACTTAATTTTGCCCCTTTACAAACTATTTCAAAAACTAATAATCCTTTAGATACGGTTAAGCTAGTTTTCTACAGTTTGATAGGTGAAATAAGGTATCTAGTTGGTTTTTGTATTTAATTCGTAGATGGAAATATTTGATGTAAAAGTGTTTGACAATGTGTAGCTTTTGCTTTGCCTATTCATGTCTTTTGCCCATTTTTCTCTTGGAATTGTCATGGTTTTCTTAACTGTAAGCATGAATAGGGATCTGTATCACATATTTGCAAGTATTTTTCCCGGGTCATCAATTTTTTTTCCCCACATAGAGAAAAATTTTCATTTTAAAGTAATCAAATCTGTCTTTTCAGATTTATTTTGCTATGGGCAGGAAATCTCACCCCAATATCAAATTTGTACCATATTTTTTTTTTTTAAGATTTTATTTATTTGAGAGAGAGAGACTGAGAGAGAGCACATAAGAGGGGGGAGGGTCGGGAGGGACAGAGGGAGAAGCAGACTGCCTGCCGAGCAGGGAGCCCCATGCAGGACTCGATCCAGGGATTCCAGGATCATGACCTGAGCCGAAGGCAGTCACTCAACCAACTGAGCCACCCAGGCGCCCCCATATTTTTTTCTAGTTCTTCTGTGGTTTACTTTTTATATCTATATGGAATGTATTTTTATATTTGGTGTGAATACAGTGTAAGTTCTTTTTCCTAAATTTGTCACCTCATCACCATCTAAATAATCCTTTCCCTACTAATTTGGAATGTCATGTCTACCATATGCTAATTACTTCTGTAAATTCAGATTTTATTTCAGGGCTTTCTCCTTCCACTTATTTTGCAAAGACAGTATTTTATCATTTAAATGTAACAGTATTCTCTGAGAGCCTGTGGTAAAAATAGTTTCTTAAGTTTAGTACTAAATCTTCTTCATAGCTTCAATTTAAAAATATAAATGGTAGATCTTGTATAATTAAGAGTAAAAATAGTATATGCATGTGTTTCAGAGTGGTTTCCTCCTAAAGCTTTAGAAAGCAATATACTTGATTTAATAGAGTATCTGCACTTTACAGACTGCACTTTTGAGACTACTTAATAACAACAGTAATTGGTTTTTTTCATTTTTTTTTTTTTATTGTTAGGCAATATAGTGTTGGATTTGAGGTTGTAACAGTGTCCACGGTGGGAGATCCCGGTCCCCATGGCTTTCAGAGGAAGTCTAGCGGTGACTATAGGTAATGTTAGCATTTTGACTACATCTAATTTATACTTTACTTTTTGTGGCATCATTTTTTGTAAACTTTGTTCTCATTTTTCCTGCATGTAGGTGTGGGTTTTGCTACCTGGAATTAGAAAATATACCTGCGGGGATCTACAATATCATTCCTAGTACTTTTTTGCCTAAACAAGAAGGACCTTTTTTCTTGGACTTCAATAGTATTATCCCCATCAAGACAACACAACTTCAGTGATGCAGCTTTCAAGCATTTACTGGATTCTCTACTTACCAGACATCAGCTCTTCGAATGAGGACGGAAATCCTCAGGACCCTAAACAGAATTAAATCTCTAAAAAGGTTACAGTGGGATCTGGTGCTCAAGTCAGAGTGTTTAGAAGTGTATATAGTCAGAATTACCCTAAATCACTCAGAAGTACTATTTACACAGTTTTGTGTGTATAAGGAGTTGGTGTGCATTGAGGGGCCACACTGTATAAACAGATTGTGGAGGATTAAAGGCGAGGCTCAGTACAAAGCCTTTGCTAAAAGAAAGAGAATAGAGACCAGATAGGGGACATGACTCATCCACTCACTGGGCGCAACAGTAGGCTGGTATAATATTCTGAAGTATTTATATTTGTCTTTTGGCAGAGCATGTTGTAAGTTAAACCTGCTTGTGTTGTGACTCTACTGTACGTCTTGGGCAGCTAATTACCAAATGAATCATGTCACCATAACAGATTTTAATTGTGTTATTTATGATTTTTAATGTTTGTTGCCCAGATGTTATAAAAGAATAAAGCTTTAAGAAATATTTTAACTTAGTTAACAATGAAGGTTGTTGAACTTAGGTACCTGTCTCCCATTAACTCATGTAAAGAGAACTGAGATATATTCACTATTGCAATTCTTATTTTTTATCAGGCTTAATGAAGGTAATAATCTGAGACACTGAAGAAAGACATTAGAGTTTCGTTTGTTTAGTCTTAAAAATTGCTCTTCTGGTAACACTGGAAAAAAAAAATACCATATATTAAATTTTCAGATGTAATTGGGGTTGTATTTGGAGAAACTGCCAAGAGACTACTGCCATGTATAAATTCCTAGTTTACATAGAAATCCATGAGAGCAGAATGATGCTCAGGATTTTAAACGTCCAAAAGTAAGGTGGAATTTTTCATTGTCTCTACTTTATAATTACCACAACTTTTGTATTTCTACTACCTTTATTTGAAATAAAAATCTTTATACTTATGGAAACTGCATAGTTTAACCTAGAGAGATTATTAAAGGGCTTCATCTAGTATGTTCCATCTAAAAGAACTCATTATTTACATGACAATTAGGCTTCAGCAAATCTGTTCATATTCAGGATAGCGATCCCACTTCGGTATTTAGTGCTTTCCCTTTTAGGTGGATTTTCTGTGGCCCTTTAAAGAAAAATTTAAACACGATTGGAACCTTTTATATTAAAGATACTATACAGGATGCAAACAAGTAAGACCTAATTCCTGCCCTCAAAAACCCAATGGAGACCTGTGTATGAACAGTTTAAGATTGAATTCTGTTACAACAGAGCTCCACATACGGTGCTACAGATAGAAAACAACAGTCTGAATGTCAGTCAGATGCACATTAGAATCACCTGGGGGAGCTTTTAAAAGTTTAGTACCTCAAGTGTACCCCAAATGATCTCAGGCTCTAGGACCAGAGAACAGCCGCATTCTTCAAGCAAGCTTCCCCGGAGATTCCGGTGCAGCAGAGGTTGGGAAACACTCCTCCGACATAATCCCCTTGTCTTCATTTTCCTCATGCTGTGTCTCCTTACTGCTCAGTGTTAGTGGCGGCAGCAGAATTCTAACTCAACTCTGGTCATTTGGGGCTTAAATTACTGGGATCCAGGACCTTAACTGGAAGTTAGAACAGATGACCACTGCATGCCATGCTCTTCCTTGTGGCAAGAAGGTTGCCTAGAATGGAAGATGTAGGCAACATCAGGGTTTCTTATTTGAAGACACACAGAGGTAAACATTTTCTTAAGCCATTTTTATTACACTCAAGGAATTAAGACAAGTACAAAATAACCTTGTAATTAGGATACTGTATCAGTCCTTAAAAAAGGAGAAAACACTACAGTATGAAGAGATTTACAAATGACTAAAATATACAAGCTGTGTCGGAATTAACAATTTGAAATGGGGTTGCTTTTCTTTTAGAAATGCTAAGTTTTCTTAACAAAAAAGGACAAATAAAATACGGTGCTCTAAATATGTGTAACCATGAAAACGTTAAAGAAAAGCAATCTTAACACGTACTACTATTAGCATAACAGACTTCATTGCTTCTATTTAACAGCCTGTGCCAACACATGCCTACTCCCTTTCCTAGCTTTAAGGAACAATTCCCTCTAAGAAATACTAATGCAGCATAACCCTTAAATAATTTATTTTTAAAGTCACAACCTACAGAGAAATTGACACCTTGTCAATCTAGATAGAACAATGGCAACCATTCTTCACATGCACTTCTTTTAATTGTTAAATCCCGTGGCTGGTGGGATAAGGTTTATGCTACAGACTATCCTCCCCCACAGCCATAAATCCACCTTCTGTGGTATGTCCCTGCTACCCTCCATCCCTCCCATCCCCACGTTGGCATTCACCTTTCCCACCCCAAAAAGTGCAGTTCATGGCAACCTTTGTAGAAAATGGTTCTAATGGGTATCCCAGCATACAGGCTTTTTTAAAAAGCCCCTTCTGAATACCAGAGGTGATGAAAATGAACTGTGTTCTTGGATTTTTTTTTTTTTTTTAAAGCCTTCGCTGGGTCAAATAGGTGTGTTCTGAATATTTGAGTTTGTTCTTGTGTTTTTTCATGTCGATCCCCTGGGCTATAAAGGAGACACCATCTCCATTTTCCCAAACTGAGGTTAAGAGAAGGGAAAGAGAAGCAAGCTGTTGACCCCCATTTGGCTCAGCTTCCCAGCCCCTTTCCTGGCTCGGGTTCTTTGACAGGAACTAGTTATTGCTTCCATAACACTGTTATGGGGAATATTCCACAAAGGCTGTGACCCTGGCCACAGTCCACTCCAACAACGCCTCTGCTCTGAAAAACCAGCCCATGAGCTCTTTCCCAGAAGAAAGCTCTTCAGCCCTCAAGGTCACAACGTCATTAGTGCAGTTTAGAGTAAACGCTTAAGATTTGGCATACAGTAAATGATTATTGGCACAATGTTCTCCATACAGCTTCGTGTATAAATACTGCTCTGCACTTGGGCCAGGGCTTTGCAGGGATCAGCCAATCTGCACCATCTGTATGTCAGCAATAACCCCGTCTCTTCCCTTTGAGCACTGCAGGGAGAGCTGCTTCATCCTGTTCTCCAGGGCCTGGCCCTCGCGGGCGGTGCTACTCTGGCTCTTGCTGCCGCCGCTGCCGAGGCCTCGGTTGTTGTTGGCTTTGTCACTCGTTTTATTCTCTGCCCCTTCTGCCCTGTCTCCTAGAGAAACGTAAAGATCATTAAGTGAGTCCCTGGGCCCCCAAGCCAACGCAGGCCTCCAGAAGCTCCCCGTGTGGCCCGACCGTGCCTGTCACAGAGCCTGCTCCAGCACGTGAGGACACACTGCTTTTACTGCCCGAGGCCTTTTATGTATTCCTCCTCTGTAGAGAGGACTGCTCCTGCCCTCACAGCCGGGAAGCCAGCCTCTCCAGCACGTGCTTGTCGAGAGGACTGCTGGTGATGAAAGACCCAGAAGCCAAGCTGCCCTTGGAAGATGCGTTCGGGAGCGGAGCCAGGAGCCCCGTGCACAGCAGCCGGCGTCTCCGTGATCAACACCGACTGCATGTGCACAGAGGCCCAGTGACGCAGCCCCGGGGGTGCCGAGACCCGGCAAACGTCTAGAACGGCGCAGAGCTCCGGCTGTATGTCGGATGTGCCGTGAGTCATCTGGCCCAGGCACTACTGGTGAGAGGGCTGGAACTCACCTCGTTCTACCTCACATTCGGGGGAGGAGGCTCCACTGCATTCACTGCGAGGGCCCAGTACCGGGAACATCAGCCCAAACTCCGACAGAGACACGGGGCTGGGCAGGTCCAGGCTGCCAGGCCTCACAGCTGCGGGGAACTGGTCAGGCATCTCGGACGGGCTCGTTGGCCCCGAACTAAAGCTGGACACCGACTGGGTTTCCGAGTCGTCCTCAGACACGAAGTTGCTGCAGTTGTCGTCTTCAAAGGCCTCGGAGGCCACTAGGAGGAGAGAGAGCACCGGTCAGAGCTTCTGACGGGGAGCAGCCCTCCGTCCCTTAGGCCCCTCCAGAAGTGTGCGCTGCTGGCCAGCAGCCGGACACGGCCTGGGGACTGCAGACTCCTTGCCACCGTGTGCACCCGATACAAGGATTCTGACCCTCCCAAGCCTGCATGGCCAGACCAGCCAGCAACCTGAAGGGAAGCAGTGGGTCCCATGGATATTCAGTGTCCTTTCGATAACTTTCTAACTCCTGCCCCAGAAGGCAGTGTCGACTACCTAAAGGTGGAGGATGAAGCCGCCCCAGGTCAGGGGCTTTTCTGCACCCCAGGCCCCCAGGCAGATCCACTCGTACAAAGGAAGAGAGTGGCCCTTTGTGATGCACACGGAACAAAGCCAGGCAGATGTACAGCTGCTTCCATGCAGTAGAAGCAGGAGCTGCTAGAAGAAACAGTCCTGTGTGCAGTATCTGTTGGCATTCTGTGATCTCCAGGTAACTTTCGATCACATAAAAGACACACCATTTGCTGCAAAAGGACAAAATTCCTTTACAATACTCTTAGCTTGTTCAGAATAACCAAGGCCCAGAGGACAGGTCATTCTTGTGGTTTGAAAGCCACTTTAACTATTCCCCCGCCTCAGCCTGCACACAAGACTGCTTATTAGACCTTCCCTATTCTATTCTCCCTCCCTCCTCCCTCATCTTTACAACAGCCTTGGTAGCGTCCCCTAGAGGACTACCATAAGTGAAAAGTACTGTAATGTTGAAGACAGGAAATGGGCTCATATCTGAATTCAGATCCTGTCTCCGCTACTTTCTGTGTAGCCTTGGTCAGGTTACTTAACCTCTCTGAGCTTCATGTTCCTCTCCATATGAGAGGATGGGTATTAGAGTACCTCACACATTACTGACAATCAAATTTTAGTTTCCTTTCCTTTACTTTGGGCCTGGCACTTAAACATTTGTTGAGTGAATTTCAAAACTCCGGAGGAAGGACCTTGGGAGAGCACCGACAGGGATTATTCCACAGAAAAGGGAATAAAGGAAGTGTGCAAAGACAGTGCTGGAAAGGTTTTGATTAACCTAAAGGGAAAACTGGACCATTTTCTTTCAACATACACAAAGAAAAACTCAAAATGGATTAAAGACCTAAATGTGAGACCTGAAACCGTAAAAATCCTAGATGAGAGCACAGGCAGTAATTCTCTGACATCAATTACAGCAGCATTTTTCAAGATAGGTCTCCTGAGGCAAAGAAAGCCAAAGCAATCAACTGTTGGGACTACATCAAAATAAGCTTCTGCCCAGTGAAGGAAACAAATCAACAAAACTAAAAGGCAACCCACAGAATGGGAGAAGATATTTGCAAATGAAATATCCAATTAAGGGTTAGTATCCAAAATATATAAAGAATTTATACAAGTCAACACAAAAACAAATAGTCCAATTAAAAATGGGTCAAAGAGATGCAAAGACATTTCTCCAAAGACATTAACAGATGGCCAACAGACACATGAAAAGATGCTCAACGTCACTCATCATCAGGGAAATACGAATGAAAACCGCAATGAGATATCATCACACCTGTCAGAATGGCTAAAATCAAAAACACAAAAAACGGGCGCCTGGGTGGCTCAGTCGGTTAAGCGACTGCCTTCAGCTCAGGTCATGATCCTGGAGTCCCGGGATCGAGTCCCGCATCGGGCTCCCTGCTCGGCGGGGAGTCTGCTTCTCCCTCTGCCCCTCCCCCCTCTCATGTGCTCTCTCTCATTCTCTCTCTCTGAAATAAATAAAATCTAATTAAAAAAAAACACAAAAAACAAGTGTTGTCGAGGACATAGAGAAAAAGGAGCACTTGTGCACTGTCGGTGGGAATGCAAACTGGTGCAGCCACTCTGGAAAACAGTATGGAGGTTCCTCAAAAAGTTAAAAATAGAACTACCCCAGGATCCAAGAATTGTACTACTGGGTATTTATCTCCCAAAACACAAAAACACTAATTCAAAGGGATACATGCACCCCTATGTTTATAGCGGCATTATTTACAACAGCCAAGATATGGAAGCAGCCCAAGTGTCCACCAATGGATGAATGAATAAAGATGATGTGAGATATTATATATATGATGGAATATTATGCAGCCATCAAAAAGAATGAAATCTTGCCATTGGCAATGACGTGGATGGAGCTAGAGAGTATTATGCTAAGCAAAATAAGTCAGAGAAAGACAAATACCATATGATTTCACTCATGTGGAATTTAAGAAACAAATGAGCAAAGGGAAAAAAAAAAAAAAAACCCAAGAAACAGACTTAACTACAGAGAACTGATGGTTACCAGAGGGGAGGGGAGTGGGGGGGATGGAGGAGATAGGGGATGGGAATTAAAGAGTATACTTATCATGATGAAAAAAATAAAATGATAAAGGCGGGGGGGGGCACAGCAAACATATCCGTTTCCCAAGGGATGGCCCTGGGAAAAAAGGTCTCCACAGTTAGATACCAGAGAGCGCCACCATTTTCAGACCTTCTGGGTGCCTGCCATTATTTCATTTAATCCCAACCTCCCCTCTACACAGTGGATATTAGGTGCCATACTCCCCACTTTACAGGTGAAGAAATAGAGTTGAGCCCTTGCCCACATCATGTACTATGGGGGAGCCAGGATTTGAATCAAATCTGTGTGCACAGTCCCTATTCTTAGGCAACTCTCCCTTCCTGCAGTACTTCTCAGAGCCCTGAATGTTCTCATATGTACTCTGAATGCCAGGATGGAAGTGTAACATTTTCCAAACTCACCCACCACAGAATCCTGACTCTGAGGAACACTCAAGTAGCACCTTGATGAATACAGTGTTCCACAAAATGTGGGAAGCCATGAGAAATAGCCACCTATCTGGCCTGCCCAACTCTGAGACCCTTCCATGATGGCGAGACAGCCCTGGAAGCAGAGCACACAAGCGTCGTCTCCCACTTGCACACCAACCCCCAGAACTCACCAGAAACGGCATCTGGCTCAGGCTTGCTCCCTGACAGGTCCTCCACAGACGTGCCACTGCCCTCAGCCCCCACACCGCAGCCCCGAGGCCCCATGGCACTGGAGCGTCGCCGCTCGTGGATCTCGTCCGAGATCATCTCCAGGTTCTTCAGGGCCGTCTTGTACTCGCCTTTCGCCAGGGCCAGTTTGGCCTGCAGGTCATCCACGGTCTTCTTCAGTTGCTGGTCAGGAGAACGAGAGGCCCAGTAAGTGGAGGTAACCCCTACTGGCCTTGCAAGGCTTTTGAATGACAAGTCCAAGCACAGTTTCTGCCCATCATTCCACTCCAAAGACTTCCCCGAGACATGACTGATGGCCTGATTTCTCTTATCCAGCTATCCACACACCAGATAAAAAAAGCAGCCCCCACCAGCCCCAACTCCCATCAAGGTGACAAACTCAAGCTAACAACCAGAAACTACCACTGGCAGAACAAACCCCATCAGAGAAACAAGAATGGGTGTCAAACTCACAAACAAGTCCCACTTTCTAGCCATTTGGTCCCTTGTACTGCGGTTCTCAAACTTGACCGTGCATCAGAATCCCCTGGAGGCCTCTTGAAAACAGATGGCTGGGCTCACACCTGCAGTTTCTAATTCAGTAGATCTGGGGTGGAGGGGAGGGGGCTTGGGAATCTGCACTTCCTAGGCGATGCTGATGCTGGTCTTAGGAACCCCCGAGAACCACTGCCCCAGTACAGTACAGAAAGGGGCTGAATGGCAGACTGAACACTGCAGAGACCACTGAAGACCCAACCAAGACCATTTTGAGGCCTGAAAACTCAATAAAGAATGTGTTTCTCTCTCCATCCTCCTCTTGTAGCAAATACGCCATGTGCAAGCCCGCTACCACATAAAGTGGGACTTTGCAGGAAAATCCCACCAACAGCAAAGCCACAGAAGGCCACACGTACCTCAAGCTGCACGTAGTACTTGGCCTTGAGTTCAAAATAAGGCCTGTGGAAGACACAAGGAAAAACGGTAAGGGTGATCGAATACAATGACCCCAATGGACACCACAGGGCGTACCAGGGGCACGAGCTATGGCTGGCAGGCCATCCGTCCAGGAGGCAGTAAAGTCTGACAAGGCCATGAGATGAAGAGGATACTCGCAGCTCTGGAGCCTGATGGATACTGGTGCCAGTCAGAGCTGAGCTGACAAAGGGCAGCCCATCTCAAGATCTGTAGAACCCACAGAACCCACACACGTGAACACTTATTCCGGGGTCCTTGTACCCTGGTTCACTTTCCTCTCTAGAAGGCTGTTCAAGGCCAGCAGCCAAGGCAGCCCGGATCCCCTTCTCCCAAGGAAGAGATCAGCTCCCTCAAGAATGAAGAACAGAGGAGGCTGGAGAAGGGGCTGCCTCCAGACACCCTCCTCTGCTGGGGTCACCGGGGGAAGGGCAAAGCACCATTCCTCCCTCTCCGGAAGGTTGGGGGTTTGGACTGGTCCTCTTGGATTCTGTCCAGGACCACAGGTATCAGTCTGCAGACCCAGCCAGGTCATGGGCAAGAGAGAGGACAAATGCCAACATTGTACTGGTCCCCGCGTTCTGGGTCAGTCAAAAGCCCCTGGCTCTTTTTAGGAACTTTGGTGTCAAGCATTAAGAATAGACCAGTGCTAGGCGCCTGGGTGGCTCAGTCGGTTAAGCGACTGCCTTCGGCTCAGGTCATGATCCTGGAGTCCCGGGATCGAGTCCCGCATCGGGCTCCCTGCTCAGCGGGGAGTCTGCTTCTCCCTCTCCTGCTCCCCCCTCTCGTGCTCACTCTCTCTCTCTCTCAAATAAATAAATAAAATCTTTAAAAAAAAAAAAAAAAGAATAGACCAGTGCTTCATTCTTGAGCTGTTCACTCCCTGTGAGAAGCTCTACAAAAGCTCGGAGAGGCCCAGCAACCGTGAATGAAGCAGGGGGCTTGTCCCCAAGATCATTACTGTGTAAAAATATATAGCAGTCGTGAGAAAAGCTTGCAAAAACCTCCATTAAAACCAGTCTTGCACCATTTCATCGGCTCTTGATTCACAGAGAATGTGTACTGTGCACACAGCTCATCCCCGTTATGCTGACAGCTAAGCTGAAGGACACGGCTCGTCCATCCTGTCCACCACAGGGCCAAGGGCACAGAGTTTCCCAAAGCCCAGCCCCAGACCCCAGCCAATGAGCCAAGCTGATGGTGTGCTTTTCAGATTCCTTTTTCTGTGTCTCCCAGGTCGGGCACAGCTGGAGCCACCCTTCCTGCGTCTGGGGGTTATACACAACGTGGGGGGCTCTGAGGAGGCGGGTCCCTGAGCACATGGCACATAAGGGGTGGAGCAGATGCCCCAGAGGGGGACCATCACACACGGCACCAGGGGCCCACACGCCCAGACTCACTTGGACTTGCTGATGGCTCTCTTGAGTTTCTTCTCCAGCTGTCGCATGCGGCCCATGGCCGCGGTGTACCCGGCCGCTGTCTCCTTGTGCACCAGCTCGCTCCTCGTCTTGGTCTGCTCCGCCTCCATGACCTACAAACGACAGCAGACGTCAGCCTGGCCAGACAGTCCCTTGCTGGGGTATTTCTTTCTTTCTTTTTTTTTAAGATTATTTATTTGAGAGAGAGAATGAGATAGAGCACAAGACAGGGCAGAGTCAGAGGGAGAAGCAGACTCTCCGCTGAGCAGGGAGCCCGATGCGGGACTCGATCATGGGACTCCAGGATCATGACCCGAGCCGAAGGCAGTCGCTTAACCAACTGAGCCACCCAGGCGCCCTGGGGTATTTCTTATATCACTTTTAAAAATACTCTTTGTGGGGCGCCTGGGTGGCTCAGTTGGTTAAGCATCTGCCTTCGGTTCAGGTCATGATCCCAGGGTCCTGGGATCGAGCCCCGCATCGGGCTCCCTGCTCGGTGGGGAGCCTGCTTCTCCCTCCCCACTCCCCCTGCTTGTGTTCCCTCTCTTGCTGTGTCTCTGTCAAACAAATAAAAAAAATTTTAAAAAAAAAAAAAAAAAAAAAACTCTTTGAGAAAATCAGTGGACAAACTAAGATTAGACTAAATTCCAACTAGAAGAGGAGCGCTTTTCTCTGTTAAGCTGTTTCAGAAAAGTCTGGTCAGGTGAGAGGAAACCGCCAAGCCTCCCATGGCAATGCCTGGGAAGGAAAACAAGGAAAAGCAAAAATCAGAGAAAAGTGAAACATTCTCTGATTCCAATCGATGTCCACTTCCTTCTGCTCAGGGCTCCTGGCACGAAGTAGCCACTGTGGGCTCCTTGGCTCCTGCCTTGGCGCAGGGGCTGATGGGCACGCAAATGGGCCAACAGCACCAGCAGGGACATCGAGGAATGGGGAGACCTAGTTAGCACAACCAGGCCTGACCACATCGGAAGGGCCAGGCAATCCCCACGTCAGCTTTTTGGCCTTTTCCCAAATACCCTGCATTAGCCAGGGGGGCACAAAAGAATCTAGGATCCAGAAGGGCAAACTTTCCATTTAAACACATGAATATAAAGTCATTCGGATCAGATTCTGAGGTTCACAGACATGCGTGACCAGGATGCCCATCAGCGTTCTGGCAGGAAATTCTGGTGGGCACATTTCAATAAAAATGAGTTTATAACCAACAATCAGGGGCCGTCGATGGGGCAGCTGAAAGGCGCATTCCCTGACACATGGAGATCATGGTCCTTTCGTCCCTCACGTAAAGAAAGTAGAACAAGGCCTGCCTTGAGGAGAGAGGAGGAAGGAAACAAACGACGGTTTTGGCCACGTAACCAACTCGCCAGTTCTTTCCCGTCTTCTAGTGACAGCTCACACTCGTGTTACCAGATGAACTGGAGAGGCAGGGGCGAGGCCGGGCTAGCACCGGGGAGGAGCCCAGAGGGTCCAGCTCAGGGGTCACTCCCTCAGACGCCAGCAGGAGGCACCGCCATGCCTTTAGCTTGGGGCAGCTGATGCCCTCCCTTCCCCCCCAGTCAATAGCCAGTCGGCCCTGAGAGAGCTTATTTATGCACTTACTTGTAAGAAGGATTTTTTTTTTTTTTTTTTTTTTAAGGGTCAGGGAAAATGGTGAAAGACTCAAATGAGCATCAAAACCTGCTGGGTGTCCTGGCTAGAGTGCCCTTCCAGGTCACCTTGGGCTCTCACTGTCTTGGAGCCGTTTTACAACCCTGTACATATTAGAACCCAGGCAGTACTACAGATGACTCTTATCCTGGAAGTTACGACAAATTGCACCCCAGTGGAGAGGGGTTCCCTGAGTGATCGCCCTGTAAATACTGACCGATTCTGCATGCTTGCAAATTCATGTCCGCATCCCTGATTCTGTTTTAATTCTCCTTTGAAATAATTACAACAGCTTACTAGTCTCCTCCTTAATTAGGGAGTTAAATATATAAATATAAATAAATATAAATCTAAAACATTCCAAATGTTATTTATCAATTATGCTTTTACCTTTTTAAGAATATATATATCTTAGCAAAGGCTTCGATGCCTGAGATACTTTTAAACAACAGAATTAAAACCGTGTCACAGAAGGGCAGTACGACGGAATGGATCTCAGCTGACGTGAGGTGACGTGCTTGAAGTGACTTCTCAGCCAAGCCCAAGGGGCTAAGAAACCCTCTCCCTCTGCTTCAAACACCAAAGATTTCACAATTTTGAAATGAAGTACACAAAAACCATCCCATACTTGGACACTTAGGGAAACAGCAGTAACTCTTTAGTCGTGTCTTAAATCTTAAGCATTAATAAGGATTTGCTGGCGTGAACTTCCTGAAAACTCAAAAGCTCAAGTTTACGGGACTGATGAAGCCGCCTATTGGTGGAGAACTGTTGCATTATGATCGAATGTGACACAGGGCTCCTCTTTAAGGAGTGGCGTGAAAGCATTTTAAATAGACCAATTCATAAAAAGCTGTGATTCGTGGCTACGGAACAGGAAGAGTCCCCACAAGAAGCAGGATCCACACCGGCTGCACACAGGCCCTCGTCTATCTCAGCCCCTAGTCTGCAAAAAGAAGCCAAGTCTGTCTGAAATTAAACACTCCGGAAGCTCTGAGCACTTGGCAATCTTGCCAGTGAAGACCCAGGAGGAGGCGGCGCACCTGTCACTGTCCCCTGCTTCACCCCTATCAGGCCACGCTGGCGATCTCCCATCTCAATCTGCACCCCCACATACACACAACTCCCAACTCCCCCAATCCCTCTTTCCGCCTGCAGGGAGAAAGTCACTGAGCAGGGAGAAAGTCACTGGTTGCATGGTAACCAAGGAGCACCCCCACCTGAAGGCCAGCAGCAGGCACAAGCAGTAGTGGGGAAAGGCAGGGCAGGGAGGGCAGGGCGGCCCAGGAAGGCAGAAGCCACAGAGAACACCGGTAAGCCACAGAAGAAAGCAACAAGGAAGTCCCTTAGTGCCTCAAGGCAGCCACAGGCTGGGCTGAGCAGCCAGACCGGCAGGTGCAACTCAGAACTGGGTACACACTGCCATCGCCCTGGGCCTCCCGGGGCCACCCTTGCCCTCCTCCAGGCCTGGCTTGATCGCTATCTGGTCCAGACGCCAATCTCTGCAACAGGCTTTTCTTTGTCCCCACCATCATCGTCACCCACGGTGAGCACCTGCGGTGTGCACACGGCACCCCGGTGACGCCCCCAGGCACAGAGGTAGCCAGCAGCCGTGGCCGCCACTCAAGGCGGCATGGGGTCGGGGCTGTCGGGAGGGCTTGACAGCAGAGGTGGCTCGTGCGCGGGCTCTTCAGGGTGGGCAGCCGGGGTAACGGACATGAAGGGAGGAAGCACGGCTGGCTGAAGGGGGCTTTATCAGCAGAGGCTGCAGCCCTTCCCTGCATCCGCGCGTCCCAGAGCCCCATCTGCCACCCTTGGTGGGATGAGCATGCAGGACTCAACAAAGGAAGACCGGCAGGGCTCAGCTTCCCGCCTCCCCCCCTGGAGCTGGAAGGCTCCCAAAAGAGATGACCATGTCCAACAGGAACAGAGTCCTGCACTCTGTCAGGATGGCCGAGAACCTTCTCCCCAGAGAGGGCCCGTCCTGGAGCTGACCTGCCGGCCAGGGCCCGATGGCAAGGTTTGAGGCCTGCCTGACCTGAGCGGCCAGAAGCAGCACCGGAGGGGTCGGCTGCAGGAGAGCCGCGGCATCGAGCCCGGGCCGGCAAGCGGGCAGCGGGCCCTGGAGGCGGCACATGCAGGCCAGCAGCGGCCTGTGCTCAGGATCCGGGGAAAGACACAGGTCTCTGCCCCTCCTCCTGGGTCAGCAGGACAGAGAGAAATGTGGGTCTGGGAGTGCCAGCCCGGCCGCCTCCTGAAAGCCCAGGGGACCCTGTTCTCAGCAGCACACCGCAGATGCTCCAACAGCGGGGCCGGCCTGCCTGGAGACCCGCGGGCACTGAAGGGGTGCGCCGGCTGGGCTGGCACAACCTCCTGGCCGGGCCCCAGGCCAGCAGAATCGCCAGCAGTGGCCAGAAGACACCCACCCGGCAGGGCTCCTTGCAGCCTTGGCTTCCGGCTCTGCCAACTCCTCTGCAAACCCCGAGGCATTCCTCGCTTGCTCCACCATCCTCGACGTCCCAGAGCCGAGATCGGGGCCCTCCTGTCCCCAGGGAAGGCGGTTTCGTGGTCTCCTCAGAACCTCAGTCACTGGCTCAGGCTGTTTTCGGATTCTGCTGCACCCCTGGGCCAGGGGGCCCCCAGAGGTGGTTTCTCACCGCCGTGCGGGAGGCGGGTGGCGCATAGCCAGCGGTGTCAGGGAAGCTGGCCTCGGCAGGCCTTGGATCCCCGCACCCAGGACCAGAGGCTGGCTCCGTGCCCTTTCCTCTCCAGAGGCCGCCTGCTGCCTGTTCGTGAACAGGTAACGCCTCTCCATTTCCAAGTCCCAGTTCCTTCTCCCTCTGCTCTCCTTCGGCAGGTATCAGAAGAGCCGATTCCTCTCCCCTCAGACGCCACGTCTCCTCTCCCATCTGATGAAAAGCGATCACCTTCCCACAAAGGCTGCTTCAAGGCCAAAATGGCCGAGGCTGGAGGGGCCTCTGCTGCCCAAGCCCCCAAGCAGTGAGCAGCAGGGACCCCAGGCCCTGTGTCCCCTGGAGGCCACTCAAGTGCAGGCTCAGCCTGCTCGGCCACTCTGCCTCACGTACTGCGGCTTCTCTGACCAGATCATCAAGCAGTGCTTTTTATGGAAGAAGAGGATGAGATGAAGCTAGCTCCCTTCTGAAGAAACGGGCTTCCTGGAGTATCCAGTTGTCAGACAAGGCAGGAGAGAGTCTGTACCCCTCCTTGTCTTCATCAACCAGAGCTGGCTGAGTGTGCCAGCCCCATGAGGTGTGGGGAGCAGGCAACACGAGCCCCATTTGGGGAAATGCTAAATCCAGAGGGAGATCCACAGCCAAGCCCAAAAGAAGGGTCTGTACCATCCATCAGATTCAGGGCGCCCCCTTCTGGGCTAAGTTTCTCAATAATGCCGGGACATGGTTGGGGAAGGCTCTGCCACCAGCTCCGTCTCTTGCTGGTGTCTGTTTCCCACTTTGCTTCTCCCTCAGCAGTTCAAACCTATGCAACCACGAAGGAATGTGGGGAAGAGAACAGGAGCCCCAGGGTGGAAATCCTGGCCTGTGACCCAGAACACAGTGGTTATCCCCACGACCAAGAAACCTCCAGTGACCTCAGTGAGGGCACACATCAGAGGACCCTCCCCAGGCCCTTCGGAGCCCATGTGATCTCAGGAGGCCGAGGGCCATCCTGTACAGCCCCGCTAGTTGTGCACTGCACCACCCCAAAAAGCATCACTCTCAAAGAGGATGGTACGAATGGTGCTCCTAAGAGTTGTACAGTGTGGAGGTCCTGGGGACAACCTCTTCTTGACCAACCACTCACCAGCCACACTAGGGCCTTGGAACTTACAAAATAGGTTTTAAAAAGGCATAGACACGTTTTGTTCCTTTTTAAAGAAGAGATTAGGGGCGCCTGGGTGTTAAGGTGTTAAGCGTCTGTCTTCAGCTGGGGTCATGATCCCGGGGTCCTGGGATGGAGCCCCGCCATCAGGCTCCCTGCTCAGCGGGGAGCCTGCTTCTCCCTCTGCCCCTCCCCCTGCTCATGCCTCCTCTCTTTCTCTAATAAATAAAATCTTAAAAAAAAAAAAGAGGGTTTCTGAAATGATTTTTTTTTTTTTTAAGATTTTATTTATTTGACACAGAGACAGTGAGAGAGGGAACACAAGCAGGGGGAGCGGGAGCGGGAGAAGCAGGCTTCCCGCCAAGCAGGGAGCCCCTTGCGGGGCTCGATCCCAGGACCCCGGGATCATGACCTGAGCCGAAGGCAGACGCTTCACGACTGAGCCACCCAGCGCCCCTGAAATGATTTCTTAAGGCTGATTTAGATCTCCAGTTGGGGTGGAGGGAGGACAAAAAGGAAGAGCAGGACTTTAATTTCTTGGAAGGATGTACTTTTTTGGGGGGGGGGTTCATTTCCACATCTGTCAAACTGTGGCTTGTAAATTTCCAACTTCTACTTTGGTTTTTCACCGGCTGACCCAGAAAAGCTACTCCAGCCCGTGTTTGACTGAGCATCACGTCCACTAGGGGGCAGGAGGCCCAAAGCCACACAGAGCCAGGCCAGGTATCTCAGGCTTCAGGGGAAGGTGGTACAAAGATTTGACTTCAGTCGTTTGTGTGTCAGGCTTTCTATTTAGGGAAGCGCAAGGCCATCTTTAATTATCAGATCCCCTAGGACTTGAGCCACTGTGGCAGGGGACACTGAAAAGGGAGAGGCTGCTGGCATTAACTCCTGACTTTTCTATTCTAGCCCCACAGATGGCAAGACCTGGGGGGTTGCAACCCCTCCATCTAAGGCCTTCGTTGGAGCTGCCAAAGCCACATGTCAGCTCTCCCAATCACCCTGCAGCAAATCAGCCCGGAGAAGGGGACAGGTATCAAGAATATTCTGTGTGACTCCTAGAACCCAGTGGAGTTAGGTAGAGATAACAACTCCAGCTGAGCCAAGCAGCTGTCTTGATTCCGAGCAATGTGGTCAGAGAGCAGGTCATGGGAGCTGGTAAAAAGCCAAACAATAATGGCACAAAACCTAGGAGTCAAATCGGGGTAAAGATCATACACAGCCCACTTCCTGTTCCCATGCTGGCTGCTCAAATCCCAGCGAAGCCCGGCCCAGCCCGAAGGCCAGACTTGAGTGCCCACTGGATTCTGGTCTCATCTATCATGGCCCCTACCGTCCCGCTAACAGCACATATACCCTGAGTCCAGGCCCCACGTGGTTCGGGGCTGTTAATCAAGGTCTTCCATCTGGGATTCTATACTCAGCCATTCCGCCTGGAACTCAGTGGGAACAGGCCCTGGAAAATAACCTGGTCCCTCTGTGAAGCCCAATCCACAGTCAAGACCTTCAGGGATGATCTGAACCAGACAAACCTCAAATGACACAGGGAAGAAACAGCTATACCCATGACTGGGGGACTGTCACTCTGAGAATGGCTTAGTACCAGGCCAGCAGAGACCACATGGAGAGGCAACCTGTGACATTCAGCGAGCGTTTCTAGGCAACAAGCCTGGGAGTCTGTCTCCTCTGCTTGGGGACCATACCCAGAGCTCATCAGGACCAGGAGGGTAGTCTGGATCACACAGACAAGGGGAAGTGTGAAGGATGCTCCCACACCCCACCCACAAGGGGGAGGCCTCCTATGTCGATGCCCACACACACCGACACATGCTCGAGACCCAGGCACACCCCCCCACCCCCGGCCCGCCCGGCAGTGACTCATACCCTCTGGGTGGCGTGATTCAGCATCTCCTGCCAGGCTGAGTCGAACTGCCGTTTGTCATCCTCCAGCAGCCGCTGCTCAGCCAGGGAGATGGTTTCCTTGGCTGCACGGAGCACCTCCGTGGCCCTCTGGAAGTCCTGCGTGGCTTTCTGAGCTTCCAGCTGAGCCTGTGCAAGAAAGAACCCTGGTGAGGCCTCAGGAAATGACAGGGGCCCCCTCTGGGCCCATCACACCCTCCAAAAGATGAGCTTCCTGAGGGCTGGGAACTGCCCATTCCATCTCCGCCTTTCCAAGTGGGAACAGGCCTGGTACCTGCAGGGCCTTGTAAATGCTGGACAAGGGGACACGCGCCAGGCAGGCGAGTAGATGATTTTCACAGTCCAGGACCCAAGAGCCCAGATAACTATACCAGCTCTCAGTCAGAGCTGGAGATGGCAAGCCACAGGTATGACCACCCGTGGCCTTTCACAGAGCTCTCATTTGCTAATGAGGCCACGGTGGACAGATACAGCGTTCCCCAGTGCCGTCCCTGCCTGGATCCATGGCTCAGTGCAAACATGTCAGAACCAGAAGGGCCCCCGGAGATCAGTCCAACGACTGTGTTCTACAGGTGGCCCCGAGGGACTCAGCCAGGTCACACGGAGCTGGCGGGAAGCCGAGCTGTGACCAGATATCAGGTGCTGCAAGTCCCACTAAGCGTGCTGTCACTCTGCCAGCCAGGCCGTCGCCCAATCCACACTCACCAATGGCGATGGGGAAGGAGTGAACAGTCACGACACCGCCCCCGCTTTCGAGGAACGTCAAGTGGGAGAAGGCACAGAAATCAAAGCAGCCCATACGTTAGACCGCCACCAGTCACGGGTGGCTAGCAAGCACTGGAAATGTCCTTAATCCACTGAGCGTAGAGCACCCCAGATTTTAAAGACTTAGTAGAATTGTTAACAATCTCAATTTTCATAACGTTACATGAGGAAATGATAGGCTTTTGGATGTACTTGGTTAAAGAGACCCATCTTATTAAAATGAATTTCACCTGTGTTTTTTTTTTTTTGTTTTTTTGTTTTTTAACTGTAACTACCAGAAAATTTAAAATGACATAGCTGGCTCACATTCTACTTCTTTTGGACAGTAAACACATCTCCCCCAAGAGTGGCCCATGAGATTGCATCAGGAATCCGCAACAAAACCCTCCGGCCCCCACTATGAACTTCCCAGCGGAGCACAGCGCTGGCCCGCTGCAGTGTCCCACCCACCCACCCTCGGTCAACCAGAGCAGTTACACAAGCCCCGGGGACATCCACGGGGTAGCCCCCGGGACTCAGGAGAGAGGGGAACAACAGGGGCCCCATCCAGCCCAAGTGAGTCTCACATGACTTACAGGAAGTCCTGGAGAACCACAAGACAAAGACGGTGAAGGGGAACAAAACAGACTCGGAACACACCAGCCCCCAAGGCGAGGAACAGCAGGGGTGCCACTCTCCAGCCTCGGGAACAGCAGACACATGCTGTGTCCTACCCTCGGGGAGGACGATCTGCTCAGGGAACAGACACAGGCATGGAGAGGACATCCAAAGTCTGTCCCACAGAGCTGTGCCCCAGAGCGCCGTAAGAGGGAGGGAGATATGGACAGTAGGAGGGTGTGCAGGACAAATTATTTCCAGGAGAGGGAATCCAGGGCTACTTGTGAAAAGAGGATGATCCGGAACGGAGGACTGAAGGACAAGATGACCTGAAAAATGCAGGGCTAGTGGGGGGCCAGGAGGAAGCAGCCTCGCAAACCGCAGTATCTGTGGGAGACCTTGACAAAGACGGGGATCAAAGTTTCAAAAGATAGACGATGAAGACTGAGTAATGCATGGAATTGTTGAATCTTTATATTGTACACCTGAAACTAAAATAACACTGTAGGTTAACTACACTAGAATTAAGAATAAAAATAGAATAAAAAATAAAAATATGTATATTGCCATCAAAAAAAAAAAGTTTTGAAAGGAATCAAGAGTGGGGGCTGAATGACACCAGGCTAATGCTTCAACCAGCAGCCCAAGGGCCTGCCTGCCTGCAGCGGCCTGCTCTGTGGCCCCGGGCCACATGGCCATGCAAGTGCGTCTCCGCGACACGGGGCCCGGCCCTGCAGAACTGCCAACCCACCACCCGGTAGCAAGACAGCACGACACGCCGCTCCAGCCCCCGGGCCTCCAGGCCAGCCTGAGGATGTCCCGTAAGAGAAGAGCCCGGGTGGCGCCCTCCTCCGCCTGCCTAGCTGCACTCCCCGGGCAAGTGGGGCAGCACGGGCACCTGTCGCTTCTAAGCTGCCCCCCACCTGCCCCACAGACCACCTACCAGCTTCGAACCGACACCAGAAGACAATAAACAATCCCACAGGATTCTAACATTTCCCAAGGTGGGATGTGTATTTGTGTTTTTTAGAAAAATCTTAGTATTTCAATTCAGCAACATTTAAGGGTAAACTCTCTACCCCCAGGTCTCCCCGCTTGAATTAGGAAGCTTTTCTTTCTTCAAACGAAAGAAAGAGCTGAGATGTGGTTGCTCTACCACAGACCCAGCACCTCTTCGCCTGCTATCTCTGTCTGATGAGTTCATATAAGGGAGCCAGAGATCTCTACAAAGACGGGGGTAGGGTGCCTGGGTGCCTCAGTTGGTTAAGCAACTGCCTTCGGCTCAGGTCATGATCCTGGAGTCCCTGGATCGAGTCCCACATCGGGCTTCCTGCTCGGCAGGGAGTCTGCTTCGTCCTCTGACCCTATCCCCTCTCATGTGTTCTCTCTCTCTCATTCTCTCTCAAATAAATAAAATCTTTAAAAAAAAAAAAAAAAAAAAGACGGGGGTAAAGGAGGCCCATCTGAAGGGGCCTTTAGAAGAACATGCTCTCTGTCAGGTCTGTTGAGTTTCTGAATTTTCCACGAGGCTCCTTCGCTCCTGTACGGTAGTATCAGAAATGTGCCTGCCTTGTCATATCAAAGATCTAATATGAGGCTTCGGTCAACCTTTGACCCACAGAAACCAGATGGCATCTCTCCATCACTTGCCCACCTACTCATTCATTCAAGTAAGTATTGGGGGGCTCTTCACTTCATCTTTCCTCGGAAGAGAGCCTGTATGTCCCAGGGTGAGGCAATGTGCCAGCTAAAATCCCTACTTCCCAGCTGTGAAGCTAGCTAGTGCCCTTCTAACTTCCAGCTAATGAGATATAAATGGACATTGAGTGAGCCTTCCAAGAGGACTGCTTTGTATTTCCATTTGTGATATTAACACAATGGCTGGTGCTTCAACAGCTATTTTGGGTCATGAGGCAACCCTCCTAAGGATAGAGGAAAAGTAAGTTAGGATTGTCTACCTCAGGAATTTTTAAATGACAGAAAAAATAAAGGCTCACGTTTAAGCCAGTTTTCTGTTAAATTCAGCCAAATCTAAACCTAAACGATAATACATCTTCCCCTCTCTACAGCTGAACTATTCTACAAACCTGGCCGAAGTGACTACAGCAACGAGCATAGACTGGTCGAATCTCCCTCAACTTCTTTTTCTTTTCTTTTTTTTTTTTTTTTAAGATTTTATTTATTTATTTGACAGAGAGAGAGAGAGAGAGAGCAGGAGAGGGAACACAAGCAGGGAAAGTGGAAGGGGGAAGCAGGCCTCCCGCTGAGCAGGGAGCCCAACGAGGGGCCCAATCCCAGGACCCCGGGATCATGACCCAAGCCGAAGGCAGACACCCAACAACTGAGCCACCCAGGCACCCTGAATCTCAATTCAACTTCTTTCTGGCTGCTCCCAGCCCGTTTTACTACTAATAAACCTGAGGAACCAACCTTTTGGAGATTCCTAAATAATCCCAGAGCTCATGGCCTCTTCGTAAGGCATTTCATCAAACATTTTCTAAAACCTGGTCCTTCACAAGGAAGGACCAGGCTGGTGTACACACAAGGGGAGGGAGCATTCTATCGTACCCTTGCTCCAGGAACCTCCTGGAGACTAATCTCTGGAGGGGAGGGGCCCACCCCAATATTAGGGGTTCCAATTCAGTCGGGAGAATAGACACGTTCGATACAAGATAGATTCTGACAGCAACAGAGGTGTAAAGTGCTGTGGGACCGTGGGGAAGAGAGAATGATTTGTCAAAGTTTTCCCAGGGAAGACCCGGCAAAAGAGAGGGTGTCGGCACCAGGCTAGGTCATGGAAAGACAGGAGGCATCCGTGAGTTTACACACACATCTAACTGGGGAGGGTTAACTCCGAGATTGCTTCCCAGTGTCATAATGGGACACATGACCCCAAAATCAGAAGCTGACTTAGCAATTCCAACAGGGGCTGGCTAGCTGGTTCTCACTGGTGTATGAAGGACACCCAGAAATCTTGGGCACAACCAATGCCAACAAGTTTTACCTTCAAACTCTAAAAAACGACCCAAGCCCTAGTATTAATATATTACTCCCGGTGTGCACAAATCAGACAGAGAAACCCAGTTAGCAAACTGAAGGGCTGAGGGTCTGCTTAGAAGAGTACTGACGAGGTAAATGTTGGGGGAGCTGGGTTTTAGCTCTAAGATGCAACACAGGAAAACTTCGAACATCTTCATGACTCATGGATACTAATGACTTTCATGGAAACAGCTCTCCGGAAAGAATTTTAAAAGGCTGTTCATGAATGAATTTGCTAAGTGACTTTCATTAGACTGGCCTGCGGCCAGCTGTGACTATGAGGGCCTCACACGTGTGAGTGTTCCACGGTGTCACCAATGAGGGGAGGGGGGAATGGAGTGGAGAGGTCCGCCAGGAGAAGGGAGAGGCTGCAATCCCGGCTGTCCACTAGACTTCCGGCCCAGCCCATGTTTGGGCTCAGGAAGGAAGAGTATCTGGACATTTGCACTGGTTGCAACAAAGGGTCGGGGTAGAAGGAACTTTCCAGACCAACCAGTTCAAGGCCTTCATTTTTCAAAAGGTGACCCAGAAACGCAAGACAACCTGCTGAATGTCACATAGCTATTTAGTGCCTGGCCACAGCCAGGGAACCAGAGCCGCTGACCCCTAAACGTGGCTATTTCTGCTCTACCTCTAATACGAGGCTTCAGTCTACCCTTGACCCATGGAAACTGGATGGTCTCTCTCCATCACTTACCACCACTCTACCTCCAACCTGCATAACTTTGGCAAGGACATAAGCATTGGACGATTGGACAGTCTACTTGGAACTAATACACAGCAAGAAGAGCTGCTCGGGGGGGCCAAAGATGAGGTAAGAATTCAAAGTGTGTGGGGGACTGCTGCCTCCCACCTGCGGCTCATGCAGGGGGGCACTGACGTACCAGCTAGGCAGCTAAGGAAACTGGAAAGGAGTCTTGTCACACATGGCTCCCCAAAGCCATGCTCCAGCTGGGGGCGGCTCCAGGTTACGGAGAACAGCCCCACGATGAGACCAGTCTTGTACCTGGGTACTAGCAAACCCCAAAGGATGGAGACAGATGGTTATAAGACAGTAATGATGGCAGTTACTGTTTGAGCATTTATCCGGAGTCAGATAACATCTGAGAGGTGTTCTGAGTACAGTGCCTCATTTCAATCTCAAAATTCCGCTATGAGCTCAGTCCAATTATCATCCCTACTTTATAAAGGAGACCAACACTCAGAGAGGTTAAATAAATTGCCCCAGATCACACAGTTAACAAAGGTGAGGTCGAGGCTCAAAGCCTGAGCCTTCGTTGTCGATTTCTATTAAATACCACCTGCTGGGGCTACAAATTCCTCACAAAGAGGTCAAGCTAAGTTCGCTCTTACCCCTGCACCCGAATCAAGGCCACGCCGGCCACTGCTACATAGATCCAAATAGGCAGGGGGCGTGCAGGGAGAAAAGAGGTCAACCACAAGGACAGCACGGGGCTCCTCACAGAGCGCATGCAAGGAGCCGGCCACCACTGTCCCAGCAGTGCGCTCACAGTGAGGAGCCAGCGTGCGGACAGCAGGGTCCCCAAGCTGATCCTGAATGCTTCCGAGCTCAACTTCTCCTACGGCCCAACACTGTTTCCTTATCTGCTCTTGGGAACAACTTGGGTCCCCCTCACAGAGGAGCGAGGAGGATGGAAGAGACACAGGGAAGCATCTGTCAAAATCACACACCCATTCCAGGTGCAGGCCCTCCTGGGAGTGGAAGCAATTACAGAGCAACCGGGTCTTCCAGAAACCCCTGGATGCTCGCGCGTGAAAAGGAAGACTTTGGGGTGCCCCACTTTTTTCTAAAGACGGTGGGAAAGACGCCTGCCTGGGGGGAAGCAGAGGCTGCCCAGAGCAGGAGGTCGGCGACAACCCTTCCTCGAACATGGGGCCGCAGGGCACCGAGGAAAAGGAGGTCCAGCTTCTCCTGCTGGGTCAGTGCTCGGGCTGGGCTGGCCCCGAAGCCCACGGGCATCAGGACACAGTCGCCGCACTGAGCAACTGTTGGCAGGGGACCCTCTGTCCTTGCTTTTTCGCTTTTCTCTTTGTAAACTGGATACAACTTTATCCTTGCCTCTTTATAGTGAATGTTTTCTGTGCTGCTGGAAAGAATGCATCTTCCAGCCAGAAGCTCATGAAGAAAAGTCCCAGACTCCTCTCTGGGCCATCTGAGGAAACCAAAACCTTTGAGGCACGCTCAAACCCCCCTCTGGCCTCAGTGAGGGAGGCATGTCCGGGATGAACATCAAAGGGGACAACAGACAGGGGCTTCCATTCTCTGTGTGATTCAAGCTCTAGTTTTTTGCGTGTATTCTGGGCAATCCAATCATCAGCCGCCGCCAGACAGACTGAGCCTCTCAATACTGAACCCTTCCAATCCTTCCACATCCCCTTCAAACTTCTGTCTGAGGTTAACCGAAGGGTGGCCAGAGATAGGAGCCAGACATTTTGTCGAGGCCGTTTGGCTCCCGAGAATGTTTTGGATACAAACATTTTAATCAGAATTACCCCAGAGTAGATACATTTTCATTTGAAAGCATTTTCTAGAGAAAATTCCATTAGGCCCATTCAGTTCCTTGATCATTTTTCATCTCCAGCGTTTCTAATTTTTTTTCATTTTTCTTTAGTCAAAGTTATTTTTATTAGAATCTGTTCTTTTCTACTTCAATAGATTTGATTCACTGAACAGTTTCATCCATATCACACTTTACTAATTACAGCTTGTTCCATGGAGCTTTTCATTATTTCTCTCAAACTCAATTTTCCTGGAGCAATTCTGTACACAGCTAAAAATCTGCTCAGCGTATGGGACAATTTTCATTCAGTCCCAACTAGTACCATGTACAGGATGAGCCATTATCAGTTAACAGTAAGCTGCATAATACAGGATAGAATAAATGATATAGATTCTAAATTAAAGGTCCATGATGTGTATCTGTGAAAATCATGAGAAGACTGTGAGTGGTTCGGAGACAGAACATAGGGCCCGCAGCTGTTTCAGAGGACAGGCCGCAAAGCTCTTGAAGAGATCCCGGGGTCAAAGGAGCCTCACGGGATTAGAAGAATCAAGATCAGATCAAGCTCTGTCCTGAGGTTAAATATGAGCTGTTTAAAAATATAAAATTAAAAATCTATTATCTATGTTCAAAACAACATAGCCAGAGGGGAGAGCTGGGAGGGGGTGGAGGGTAAGATTAGCCAAGGCTTAATCACCATAGAAGCTGGACGAAGAATATACAGGGCTCTGTTACATTATTCACTCTAGCTTTGTATTTGAAAGCTTCTATAATACAAAGTAAAAAAGAAAACAAACGTTATCGTTTGCAATTACCCACTCAGGGTTTTCTAGAACTGCACTGTCTAATACGGGAGGCACTAGCCACATGTGTTTATTTACATTTACATTCATTTCAATGCAATAAATTGTCAGTTTCTCAGTCACCTTAGCCACATTTCAAGTGCTCCGTGGCCACATGTGGCTCATGGCTCCCGTACTGGACAGTGCAGATACAGAATGTTTCCAACGTCACGGAGAGTCCTACCGGACGGCACTGGCCTAGATACCATGCAACCCTGAAATGAAGGGCAACAGAAGATCTCAGCTACCATCCATAGTCTTGAACTTGCTGTGCTCATTAAAACAGCATCTGCATTCCTGCCTTAGATGATTAATAATCATACATTTAAAAACCTATCATAAAGGAACCTGGAAGATACACTGTGGCAAGACCTTGGATGTGAGGAAGGCCCAGGCACCCAATAGGATGCCTGTTTCTGGCAGGACCATCTCCCCCTCCCCATGATCATCCAGGGCCTCACACTGACCAGGGTGGGGTCTAACTCCAGGGTTTCAGCCGGGGGCTTTGGGGAGGTTCATCCAGGATGGAGTCCACCTTGGCTTGTCTTCCGTGCCAGGCATCAGCCTGCAACTCACCTCTGGACGCAAGCATACACATCCGCATCAGACCCAAGGGCGTCCCGATGCACTTATGGGCCACTTGTCCCCCTGCTTTAGGTTGGCACATTTGTCACCCTACCAAATCTCCCCAGTTCGGCCAAAAGCTTCTGGCAGGAGAAAGGCACAGGCCTTGTACCTCCCCAGGGCACCAGGGGCTACTTAGTCCAAATCAGCATGTCAGAGCCTGTCCCCGAGTGCAGGTCTCTAATCCCTCCACACACTCCTACCCCATTCAACTATCAGTGGCTTACACGGCCTGTCAGCCATGCACGGCACACCCTGGCAGGCCCCCAAATCAAATCCTTTCTGTTGCTGCAGGGACGCGACAGGTGTCCAGCCTTCCCTACCCACCCCAGCTAGAAGGATGACACCCACTTCCTCCTTGGGCTTCCTCTTGTTCTCACACACACACGCTGGCTGGGCGCAGCATCTGCTGGCTACAGAACGACCAGCTGGCAGGAGTTTGGGGCTGGGCTCGAGGCAGAGCCTGAGGCAAGGGATAGCAGCAATGCCCAATGTCGGCCCGCGTGACCCAACAGATCCCAGGCGCCACCACCACACTGGATCCCTGCTCCACAGAATCAAGTCACCGAGTCTTCGGGCCCAAGGAGATGGAAGCAACGTAAACCAATTGTTTTCTTTCATGCAAGAAAATTCAAGAGCCTAACAAGTAAGATGGCCCACTCAAGGGCATAAGTCACATACCCCATCTCTTAAATTCTTTGAACATGTGCAAATGCAGAGTTCCTCTGCTGTGGAGGGTTTCCCCAAATTCAGCATGGCTCGACCTTCCTCTCTGCAAGTCCATCCAAATGTATCTCCCTCTCTGCCTCCCCACCCCCCCACCCACCGCCCACTGTCATTCCCAGGACACACAAAGTATCAGCATCGCCCAGTCTGAAGGCCAGAGACACACACACACCAACCACGGAAGCCACTGCATCCTTTCCAGGGAAACACAAGGTGGACCCGGGCCACAACAGGCCACGACACAGGGCCTGATCACCGCCCTGCATCTTGAACGGGTGGAGAGTGCTGCTTCACCCTGCAGGGCGGTGGGGAGGCGAGGGGGCCAGAAGAGCGCACCTGGGGGGAATCCACAGACTCCGTATCGACAGTTTTTTTGGGTTTTTTTTTTTTTAAGATTTATTTGACAGAGAGAGACACAGCGAGAGAGGGGACACAAGCAGGGGGAGTAGGAGAGGGAGAAGCAGGCTTCCCACTGAGCAGGGAGCCCGATGTGGGGCTCGATTCAGGACCCTGGGATCATGACCTGAGCCGAAGGCAGACGCTTAACCGACTGAGCCACCCAGGCGCCCCTCTCTCGACAGTTCTTTGCGTCAGTCAGGAGCCGCTGTTTCCTGTGGGGAGGATGAGGAAGCCGAGAGGTGGGCGGAGGAACCGGGATGCCCGAACCGGGGACAGCATCTCCCTCCCCTCGGCCACAGCCGGGGAGTCAAAGGCCATGAGGCGCCCCTGGAGCAGGGCTCTGATCCCCGACTTCTTGCCTTCCCCTCCAGGGGAGGACCCGGTGGCCGGCCCTCGCCCTCGCGCCGCGCTCTGCCCCTGTGGGCACTGCCCTCTCTACCGGCAACCGTGCGCAGTCACCAGCAACTCCAGGGGCCGCTCTGCCCAGAGATGCGCCTCCAACACCAGGTGCACAACCAGGTCCGCCCTTGCAGCTCTCCAACCCCTGGGGACCCCAGCTCTTAACAGACCACAGTGCCAACAAAAGAAACCCTCTGGAGCCCTGCACAGCCCGGAGCTGATTGCACAGCACAGCTGGGCCACAGCGAAGCAGCGCACTACGTCCAGAGAACGGGGAGCAACAGGGTCTATTCCTAGCACCCACCATGGCCATTGTCTTGGGTCTACAACCTTGAACAAGTCATTAGACTTCTCAGACTGGAATGCCAAGGCCTCTGCTAACTCCCAGGGAGCCTTGCTTTCAGCACTGAGGATACATAATTACAGCAGGGCTCACAAGGTCATTCCGTAACGTGGTGTCTGGCTTCAACAGGTGCAAACAGTCAGGCAGCAGACAAGTTAACCACTGAGCTATTTCGCTTCTGCCATCAGCATTTTTATTGTGTATGTTTGCAAACCTTCCAAAATATGAAGTTAATAAAATTGCTTCTTGAGGCGCTTCTCAGTCAGCTATCATTTTGCTCTTTGTCTATCAGAGTTCTTTCTGTAAACTCAAAACCATGTCCCTGGGTTGGGCAAGAGCATAATGCAAGGGCAAAGGGGAAGCCCACACTGTCAAGTCAACACAGAACGGCTGTGTCAGGTCAACTGCTGTAAACCAATAGTAAGAAACACATTTTTAATACAGCTGGGCAAATCTGAAGAAGGACTGGGTACTGGAGGATATTACAAGAACTTTGATTTTCTCAGGTATGAAAATGTGATCTCTTAGAGGTTTTTATCTATGAGAGATAAAATATGTATTTATGGTTGAAGTTATACGATATCTGAATAGTTTTAAAATAAGAACACCGGAGAGGAGAGAAGATGTGACTGGCAAGACGCTGGTTGCTGATGCCGGTGATGGGTACAGAGAGGTCGCTGATTATTCTCTCTGCCTTGCTATATACTTGCAATATTCCATCATATAAAGTGGTCAAGAAATGTTTTTTGAAGACCTATTTACCTGCCACATAATCACAAAACTCAAGAAAACGCTACTCACTGAAAGCATGGAGAAACCAAAGGTATCTGTCAAAAGTTGTCCTCACTAAAGGCAAAATTTAAGCGAAATAATATGTCAAACCAAAGAAATACCAGTGAGATTGCTGAGGAGGGAAAGTTAAAAGTCAGCGTGTTGTCTAAGCAAGAACAGGTCTCCAAGACTGCAAGGGCGCCCGAGCTCTCAGAGCCCACCCTGCCCATATTTGAGATGCATCAAAACGTGGGGGTCCCAACACCCTGTTAGTGAGTGGCCAAACCACTCCAGCTGTCCACAAGTTCTACGTCTCTTCTGCTATGACTTAAAGCCCTCAGCTCTTTCTCAGTCTCTGGCAGAGACAGAGAAGAAAAAATACATATGCTCACTTGCCACAAAGCACTTGCAAGGCGGGCTGAAATCCAACTGCAGGGACCTGGCTAAGTCTTGACCCTCCCTGCACCCCACTTCCACCGCTCCGAGAGAGGAAGGACAAAGGAACTGCGACAGGCATGTTTATTAAATCCTACGGTGTTCCAGGTGCCCCCGCACCCAGGACTGTAGCCTACAGCCCTGCTGGGTTAAGTTATTATTGTACCCATTTTACATCCAAAGAAATGGAGGTTAAGGAACTGGTCCAAGGTCACACGCTAGACAGACTCAAACCCAAGCCCTCTGATTCCAGTGACCTGGGGAGGAAAAGCACACACAGAGAGCCCCATACTGTTCCACTTCTCCAGTGGTAAAGCTTACAAAACGGATTCCCTAGATCTGGATGAGAAATCACAGGACCCTCTGGGCCACCCTCAGTTCGGTAAACAATCACCACGCCATCAGCACACCCACTCTGCTGAGCCCTGTGGCCAAGAGGTTTTCTCTGTAGAGCATCCAAAGGCTTGACAAACCCTGCCCAAGCACCCCCCCCAGCACCCCCAGTTCTGCACCGAGGAACAAATGTGCCCTAAGGAAACCTCGGCAGATGTTTCCAGCTTCGGTTCTTACCCGGATTATTTTACAAACTTTCCCACTCGTCTCCTAGCTTCCAATCTCACAGAGCCAACTGAAACTCCACCTAGTACTGATTTAGTTTCACACAATTGCATTTAGGACACCTGGTAATCTTTCTGAAGTGCACATCTGATGACATCACTCCCTAACACTCTCCCCACCCCCAACACAATCAGGCCAAGGCCCAGGTTCTCACTTCCCACCCACCCAGTGAGGCCGAACCCCTCACTGTTCCTTCAACACTCCTTGCTTTTTTATGTCCCATTCCCTCCGCCAGCAACACACGCCCTTCCTCCTTGTCGCCACTAAGGGAACTCCTACACATCCCTTAAAACCCATCTCAAATACCCCATCTTCTGTGAATTCTTTTTTCACTACAGCATGCTGGACCCATTTGTTAAACAATCAGATCTTCTTTCTTAGGACACTTCATAGGTCAAAAAAAAAAAAAGTTCTTGTCATCCCTCAGCTTCCTCCTTGGAGTAAACAGTCCTATTCTTCTAGGACTTACAGGTTTCCCCCCTTTTCTCAACTCCCATTGATAAGTTCCCGGCACGTGACGGAGAACTCATTCAGACTGACCTGAACTGCCCAATAGCAGGGGGGCGCACGGAAGTTTGCAGAACAAAAGCTTCTTGAGGGCAGGAAATGTGGTTTATACCTTACCACTCACAAAGACCAGCATGGAGGTGAACACACATCCCCGCCCAAAGCCACTCTCCCAGGCACGTAGGTTATATTGCCCATCGCCGGCTCCTGCAGCCCATTTTGCCAAGGCGGGCCATGATCACCCTCTGCTGACATGGGTAAGAAGACTAATGAGCAGTCTCCGGTTGATTGGTTCAGGAAATACCCACCGTCCCCAAAACAATGATGGCTCCAACTCCTGCAAATCACATTCAGAACTAATTCAAATCACATTCAGAAGCGAATCTAAGGTGACATGCACAACCTATGACAGAGAGAGACCACGTTAGCTCACCACAGGGAGGCGAACTCTGGATTCCAGAGCTGGCCGGAGCTTCACCCGTCCTCCTCACCACCTGCCCGCCTGCTGTGCATGCCACGAACCAGACTTGCACAGGCTAGCTGTGCTCCGCCTGTCTCCATGTGGAGGCTGCTTTCTAAAACCACTAACATAAATGGGTTCAAAGTCCTTAACATCCCTCCTACCCCTGCGACACTAAATAAAAGAAATGGGAGCATCTGTTGATGGCCCCGTCCCCCCACCCCCAGCTGGGATCCATAAAAAGAAGTTCCCAATTGAAGAGCTTCCTTCTATCGGCCAGCACTGGTCTCCCACCAGCCAGCACCCTACACACTCCCATGAGTGAACACAGGCAGAAGACACACTCATTCTAGACGAAGTGACCTCCATTAACACTAACTCACTCGGCAACCTGGAATGGATGCTTGGGAAAAAGGTTCTCAGAGCTTTCTGCTCTTGGTCTGGAAGCCTGGGAGAAACCCACCGAGGGGCCCTGAAGGGAAATGAAGGAGGGGAGGAAAGAGTAGGACAGGTCAACACCAGAGCCACCACCACATGCTATGTGATGAGAGACACCTGGCCAGTCCTCCAGACCCAGGACCCCTGGAGTCGGTGCGACAGCAGAAAAGAGCCAGGAACCACCTTGTCTCCTTTCTGCATAGTGCAGGGAATTTCTATGACCTCGACAGCAGCATCACCAGTGACCCAGGAAGCCTTAGAAGGGCAGGGACTGTGTTACTGAATTTTTTTAATTCCCAAAACCTAGCCTAGTGGCCCCTGACTGCAGTTGTTTAAGAAATATGTGTTTAATTAAGGTACCAAGCTAGGGTACCAATGATAAGCTACAAACAACTCCCTTGTGGTCAATCTTTTAATGCACCCTGTGATTTTTTTTTTCTTCTGTGGCTCACACAATCAGATTAATATCTCTCTGGGCACAACTGTCCTTGGAAATGCCCATTTACATGATGTGAAAACTCACTTGAACAATGACCTGTCTACTGTCGACACTAAATTGTGTGGCGTGAATGCCATTCTCTCAAGACCTAAATAATGCCCCCTTCCACTCTACCTTGTCTCCTCCAAGCTAAAAGATATATAACCCAGGTCCCAGTGGGTCTTCAGAAAATGTATTCCTGGGTGAAATTTTACCCTCTCTGAATTCACAGGACCAAGTTTCTATATTTATTTCAGCCGTCTGCCACATTATAAGATAGTGGAAAAATACTTTGAAACCTGCCCAACATTTGAACATATGGATGACACGGCTCTTGAATTATTTTGCTCTTCACTTGGTCTTCTCAACGAGATTACAAACTCCCTGAAGACGGCGACCACATTCTGTACATCTGGGAGTCACTACCACAAGGACAGGGAAGAATGTGCACTTAGAAATGGGGACAATTCCAAGCCCTCCTGGAGCCAAAGACCTTGGCTGCCCCTTGCCACCTTCTCTGAGTTCCAGGCTTCCCTGGGTCACTTGGCACCATTCACTGCCAGGCCCATGTAAGCACAGCCAGAGAACAACGGATTCACTGAAATGTCAAACCCCCTCCTCCAGCCCATCTTCTGTCTCTGGGGCAACATGACTTGGCTTAATCTTAACTTTTACCTGCAGTAAGATCTCCCAAGGAATTCAAGGTCAGGGGGACACAGACGAGAAGGAGGGCTTCACAAATAAATAAGAGTTAGCACAACATGGCTCCCTGCTTAGCTCAGTATATGGAAAAGCTGGGGTCAGCTGTGAGACAAGGCAAAGATGTTCACAAGGCCATGGCCAGCAGACCCCGCAGGAGCAGGCTGTCGGGAAGAGTGACCCGTTGGGCCACCGGAGCCCATGCCACTTCGAGTCACCTAGGGATCTCTGGAAAAGACAGGGACGGCCTTGTGACAGCGCCCAGCTCGGGGAGGCAAGGGCAGCACCCACTGGCATGGCAGGGGTGCTCCAAGGGAGCCAGGGCTCCTGCAAACCCCCTCCCCTTCCCACCCCGTATTGCCAAGCAAAGCTGCTCGGAGGACTCGGGACCTCTCCCAGCTGTAAGGGGTCAGGAACAAATTGCGGCCAATAAAACTAAGAAAGAAAAAGCATAAGACACCCAGTTGAAGGATCCAAACATCCCAGAGCCAAGACGATTATGCCTTAAGCCTGTGTAACTCAATCCCAAGCATCCCTCCTTCCATCAAGCATTCATTTCACCTTCACTGTGCGCCATGAAGATCTGCAAAGGGTAAGAAGCAATTTCTGTCCTCAAGGGGCTCAGGTTTCTAGGGCAGGGTTCTTAGCCCTTGGTGTAGAGGTTAGGAATACAGACTTGGAACGCGGACAGCCTGGGTCAAATCCTGGCCAGGCCACTCACTGGCTGGGTGACCCTAAGCACTTTAATTCTCTGTGCCTCAGTTTCCTCATCGGCAAAATGCAGACAATGTCTGCAAGGTACCTTGTGGGGTTGCTCTGAGGAGCGAGGTAACACATGCGAAGTGCTCAGACCAGGCACATAGTAGGCCGTACAGAAGCGTTAGCTGTTCCATAAGCAAGCAGTACGAGCATTATTCGCTCATAGTTATTAACCCACAGGACACGGGTGACCTTGAAGGGAAGCTGATGAATACCTTCGGATTGTGTTTATGATTTATGCACCCACACGCCCAGGTTTTCAGAGGATAACGTCCATAGCTTTCATCAAATTCTCCCAGAAGCAAAGCTGAAGGAAAGCTCAGTGAGGTGGGGAGACCGCGGGGCAAGTGCAGGAGTTACACGGCCCCATGCCCTCACTTTAACCAGGCGAAGGTAAGAGCCAAGTAGCCCTGCCCGAGAGAACTCCCTGCAATGACAGAAATGTTCTTTATATGCGCTGTCCCAAAACAGTAGCCATCAGCCACGTGTGGCTACTGGGCACTCGAAGCTGTGGCTAGGGAGATGGAAGAATTGAACTTTTAATTTTATCGATTTTAGGACTTGGTCTCTAAGTAGCCCCATGTGGCCAATGGCTGCGATTCTCAACATCACAGAGCTAGTCAGGGTGGGGAGGGAAACACTGCAGGCAGAGAACAGAATGCACAACAATGCAAAACACTCCAGGACGTACCCAGAAGCTGGGAGCACAGCAATAGCATGTACCCAGCACCTGGGGGTGGTGGTGGGGCGAAGGAGGGGGCGCAGGGGGCTCAGTACAGAACACACAGGGGCTAGAGAATGAGCCCCAGGCCAGACGGAAAAGCCCTGTGCGCTTAGATCTGGGCCGGACACTGGACACAGACATGCCGTATGGGTCAGGGTTCTCCAGAGAAAACAGAGCCCAAAGGACGTGTACTCGGGCAGACCTCATTCTACGGCGCTGCACTTCACTGCGCTTCAAAGATACTGCGTTTTTTACAAATTGAAGGTTTGTGCCAACCCTGCATCAAGCAAGTCTACCGGCGCCATTTTTCCACAGCATCTGTTCGCTCCATGACTCTGTCACATTTTGGTAATTCTCCATATTTCAAACGTTTTCATTTTTATTATACCGCATTGCTACAATCTCATGATCAAACTCGAACCAGTGAGGAGCTGCTTCTTAGGGATGAGCAAAGAAAGCAGTTTCTTGAGACGGCATCTACTCCTGGTGCGGATGCTAGGAACATGGCTCATATGACGACAAAGGATTTGGAATATTTCATAAACTTAGTTGATAAAACAGCGGCAGGGTTTGAGAGAAATCAACTCCATTTTGAAAGAAGTTCTACTGTGGGTAAAATGCTATCAAATAGCATCACATGCTGCAGAGAAATTGTTCATGAAAGGAAGAGTCAACCAATGTGGCAAACTTCACTGTTATCTTTTTTTAAGAAATTGCCCCAGCCGCCCCAGCCTTCAGCAACCACCACCCTGATCAGTCAGCAGCCATCAACACTAAGGCAAGACCCTCCCAGGAAAAAGATTGCCACTTGCTGAAAGCTCAGATGATAGTGAGCACTTTTTTTTTTTAGCTATAAAGTATTTTTCAATTATGGCATGTACCTTTTTAGACATAATGCTATTGCACATTTAACAGACTACAATTTATGGTAAACAGTTTTTATATGCAGAGGGAAACAAAAGAATTCACTTGACTTACTTTACTGTGACATTCGCTTTACTGCAGTGGTCTGGAACCAAACCTGCAATATCTCCAAGGTACGTCTGTTTATAGAGGAAGAGATTTATGTTAAGTAATCAGCTCATGTAATCATGGGGCTGGCAAGTCCAAAATCTGCAAGGGTGGGCCGACAGGCCCAAGACTCAGAGAACAGCTGATACTTCAAGTCCAAAGGCCATCTGCTACAGACTTCTCTGTGGGGGGCACCTGGGTGGCTCAGTCAGTTGAGCATCCAACTCTTGGTTTCGGGTCAGGCAGGTCATGATCTCAGGGTCGAGAGATCAAGCCCCATGCCAAGCTCCGTGCTCATCGGGGAGTCTGCTTGAGATTCTCTCACTCTCCCTCTACCCCTCCTCCCACTCACTTGCTCTTTCAGATAAATAAATCTTTAGAAAAAGAATTCTCTCTTGTTCGGAGGATGTCACTCTTTTGCTCCATTCAGGCCTTCAACTGACTGTATGAGGCCCACCCACATTATGGAGGGCAACCTGCTTTACTCAGATCCCACCGGTTTAAATGTCTCATCCAATAAAAGCCCTCACAGAAACATTCAGAATATTTGACCACACACCTGGGCACCGTGTGACCCAGCTAAGTTGACACATAAAATTAACTATCACGTGCACTGAAGTTTTCGGAGAACTATCAGCAGAACTGAATCTGGCAAGATTCAGTTGGGAGGCGGTGGGGACAGGTGGGGGAAGGGCACTAGAAGGCAGGAATACCAATGGAAGGCCATTTCAATCATCCAGGTCAGACGTCAGGGCTTCTACCAGAGAGGTGGAAATGGGAAATGAGTCATTTAATTAGCATTTGTTAAAAAAAAGTATGAATGGATTCTGTGACTTGACACAACACACAAAACACAACTACACCTTCATGGGAAGCTACGATTTCCTCATAGGTCTCCAACACAATATAAAGGACAGGAAGTTTTTCCACACGCCGTAAAGGGAGGGAAGTGACCCAGCAGAGAGAAACAGGGTTGACTGCATTTCCCTACTCTGAGGCGGCCTTGGCCTGCTCTGTGGGTCACACCTGCCCACCTCTAACTCCGTCCAACCCAGAGCCTTACTAGAAGATAGGTAAACCAGCCCAGACGTGGCACAGTCAGCTGCCTCCCAATATCCACCCTCCCCTCCCCATCCTTAGAAACAACCCTGCTAGTCAAAAACCTCTAAGCCAAGCCAGGTGTGCAGCTACCCACGACTGTGTGACCAGGTTCCAGCAATGAAATGGAAGCAGGGTGTTGTCTGAGAATTCCGAGTAGACTCTTTAAAACAGAAGGGAAATACGTCTCTTGCCCATTCCTCTTTTATCCCTTTTGTTCCGAAATGCAGATGTGACAGCTGGAGCTCCTGGAGCTATCTTGGACCATGAGGTGGATCTGAGCTGGAACTCCTAGGACTGAGCAATACTTATAGGTCACTGGGTCTCAGATGACCATGGAGTCACAGCACCAGACTACACTAGACTGCCTACTTCAAGTCTTCTTCCAGGTGAGAGAACGTATCCTAGCGTGTGCAGGCCATTGTTTTTGAGTCCTTGGTTGCTTGCAACCAAATGCAATTCCTGGTTGTTATAAGAAGAGGCCGTTATTCTGTGCATAAGGCAATGTAAATTTCATGATTTCAGGCTGTAGAACTTAGGTGCTGGGATGAGGCCAGACAGAAGATGAATGGACAGAAACTCAATACAGTGCCTTCCTCTTATGATTTCCTTCCAACTGCTCTTTAAGAACCCACTACAGATACCTTCAACCACCTTGGTTGAGTGCTCAGGTCAGTGTAAAAACAGACCTCCCCGTGTCCTCTGTGTAAAGTGAATCTTCACTTAGTTGGCCTGACTCTGAGATCAAGAGACTTAAATTCAAAGAATGAGAGAACCTTAGGAGATTGATGCACCATGACTTAGAAATAAAAAAGGCCCAGCATCTTCTCTGCACTATGGTGCTTTGCCAAAGGGCTGGGGAAGGCGCTTGAGGCTGGTAACGAACTAATAAACAAATGGTATCCTCGGTGTACTTCCATTTAACCCACTTCTTCAAAGTGAGGCTTCCTAAACAAACCTGATCATTGCCCTAAGTGCAGCAAAGAGGCACTCTTTCCCCTGGGAGAACGTAAGCTCCCTGGTGCCTGGCAAAGTCTGCAACTGAAAACTAAACAAACATGAGTAAATGATCAAAGTAACTAATAAAGACACTCAAGAATGGGGGGAAGAGAAGAAGTTCGAGGGAGGCAGACACCAGGTGGTGCCTGGATAAGTCAGGGCAAAGAGTGGCTGAGGGACCCACATTCCGGAAGATCCTTCAAAAGAGACCTAGTTCATGTGGCCTGTCCATGGAGCCGTTCAGAGTTCTGTCTGGAGCCGACCAGTTCTTAGCCATCAAGATGGTAAGGTCGAGGGGGGCAGTGTTCATAGACTCAGCCACTTTTCTCAGAAACCCCATTTCAGCACCTGGGTGCCTCAGTCAGTTGAGCGTCTGACTCTTGGTTTAGGCTCAGGTCATGATCTCGGGGTCGTGAGATCGAGCCTGGCGTCGGGCTCCACACTTGGCACGAGTCTGCTTGAGATTCTTTCCCTCTTCTTCTCCCTCCCCCTCTGCTCCTCCCCAGCTTGCGCTCTTTCTAAAATAAATAAATAAAATCTTAAAAAAAAAAAAAGAAAGAAAAAGAAACTCCATTTCTCCCTGGAAACACTAGGCTTAGGAGTATAGAACTATAGTGTGAGATGCTGACACTCTCAGTTGTACTGAATACTCCTACATATTCATTCACTTGTACCTGCCCAAGGCTGCAGGCTAAGGAACAGAACAGCACAGCGGGACCAGAATCCTTCCCTCCACAACACAGGCTATAAATTCAGGAACCTGAAAGGGGGTGGCTGACTCCAAAACAACTTTATCCATCTGGCTGATGACTCAACACAGATCCCCTCCTTTGTAGGGCTGCTAGATTTAGCAAATAAAAATAAAGGACTCCCAGTTAAGTTTGATTTTCAGGTGCATGACAATTTTTTTAGTTTTACCTAAGTCCCAAATACCACAGGAGACAAGAGATATCCTTAAAAAAAAAAAAAAAAAAGTGATCGGAAATTCAAATTTCACTGAACATCCTGTATTCCATCTGCTGCCCCTACCTCTGCTTTACACCCCACAAGGACATCCCACCACACACACATGAACACCCTGGCTACCACCTGAACTTCCCCGCACTTCCCTCACGGGGATGGATGTGTCCCTTCACACACCTGTCGAGAAGCTCCTACTGGGCCACAAACAATGAGCTGGGAGTCCGTGCTCCACAACGGGAAGCAGATTATCCCAAGACAGTGGAAGGTTTCTAAAGCAGAGCTACTCAAAGGTCCAGAGTCCGTAAATACTTAAGCCTTATCACACATCTACTTAGTGTGAATGAAGCCATCCGATTCTTCAGGGTAGATGTTCACAGAGGGAAAGGGGGAGAATATGAAGTCACCCTGGGAGGGCAGGGGAGAGGGAAATGGAAGAGAAAAGAAGGAAAGCAGAGTGGGCAGAGGGTGGATCCCCAAGATGAGGAAAGGGAACAGAGAGGTAAGCCAAAAGTGCTCAAGAGAAACATCATCATCTGTCCGGGACCAAACCTGGTTACCTGACAGCATAAAAAGGCCTACCCGTGTTGACAACACTCATGGCAAAAATACAACCCATACTCGAATCTTCTGCAGCTGAGAAATCGGTCACCCTGCCACCCCTTCCAGGGAACATGGCTGGTTTACCGAGGTGGAAGGAAGGGACGATTCTTAACGCAATCATTTTATTGAAGACGGAAGGAGAGAAGAGACATATCCAAGGAGCCGCATGATTTCAAATACAGTACAAAACTTCACATCCCCCACTAACCGCCAAACTGCGGTGACAAACCACCTCTGTCGGCTTCAGGCAGCATGTTGCCCACCAAGAGGCACTTACTGGGCATCAAAGGCAAAGGGGACAAGGGACAGGGAACCGCCCCTGACAAAACCCCCAACTTACAAGGTAATGGGGGGGGTAACACCTCCAGCTTCACACTGCTTGGCTGATACCCTATTGCAACCAGTCCCCCACAGCTGGCCAGGCAGGAAAGGGTCAAAGCAAGTGGCCCATTGCACTACACGAAGAGAAAACCTCAAGATCAGCAACACTCCAGCTCCAGCCCCAGCAGAGGATGCCTACTGCAGAGCCAGCCAAGCGGGAGGTGCAGAGGCTCCAGCGAGGTCAGCCCTTCCGACTTACGCCTCAAGACCTCCCCCCCATGTCAGGAGCCTTTGACCTGGGTCAGAAGCTGCCACAAACCGCCGCCCCCGCCGGCCCCCACTGACCCCATCTTGATCAAGCATCTAAGCTTCCAAAATGCAGCTGCTTCTTTGCCAGGACCTCCGAGCAAGACTGCAAGGCAGGATACAGTCTTACAGGCAAGGGGGAGTTAATAGTCCATTCCCCTCTGCTGCTGTAAATCAGCAGGGGCTCTGCTCTGGGACAGGTGCCCCATCACTCACCGCCTGCCCTTACCGTGGGCAGCAGGGATGACGCGCTTCCCAGGAACTGGCCTAGGGCCGCCCCGTGGGAACACGATCAGGGCCACGGGGAAGGACGTCACTGACCCAGACCTCCTCACCCGAGTCCCACGTGAGCGCTCCCACCCAGGCAGGCCAGTGGCCCAGCGGAAATGAAAGTGACCGGGAAGAAGGGAGGCACGATGAAGCTGCGCTCGAGTCCCAGGAGAACTAGGAGGGCGTGCCACGAGGGGAAGGAGTTTCAAAGGGCCCCAGACTGCTTGGAACCAGAGCCTCATAGTTACCCCAGGGCAGAAAAGGCAGGGGAACAACTGCACAGACGAGCTCAACTTCTTCCTTTGAGCCCTCCATGTCTGTTATTGCTCCAACCTGCCCCCTAAGCTGCGTCAGTGTGCCGTTCAGACTTTCCGGTAGTCACGAAATGCCCTGGGAGGGCCAAGCACTGGGCGGCAGCCAGAACCAGGCAGACACATGGGTTCAAATCTCCACTCCTCTCCTCACCAGGTGGGTGATCTGGGGTGCCGCTTCCCCTCCCCGAGCCTCACTCAGTACCCCCTCCGTCTGACCACGACAGTAATGCCACCTTCAAGTCAACTGAGCGGGCACGGAGAACATACATAAGGGACCTACGACTCCACAGACCTGGGGACCTAGTAGATCCTCGATACGAAAGGACACAGAGGGCCCCTTGAATAACTCAACTTCTCTACGTCACCTTCCAGCCCTGCATAACTTAAAAAAGTCCCTCCCTCCTATACGTGAAGCATTTAGAAAACTGCCTGGTATACAAAGACTGCTCCAATTCCTCTCCTCTCCCTCTTTCCCTCCAGCCTGAATCTCTGACTCCATTCTCTCCATACACGCGCTCCCATATTGACTCCACACCTCCATATTGACTCCCAGCTCCCCACCTCCAACCGCCCCGTGTCCTCGCCTGTGACATTCCTACTGCCGTGCCCCGTCACAGCTGTAACATTCAGGAGGGTGAGCTCACCACCTTCTCCCAAAGCTGGGTCCCCACTGTCCACTTCCTACTGGCACTCAAGCCATTCAGGTCAAAACCCTGGAGTTCCCTGTGACTCATTCTTGACCGCTGGTTAACCATGAAGTCTGTTAAAGCTTCCCTTCACATTCTCTCAGATTAAGCCACGACACCAGAAGGGTTTAGGCAAAGGCCCAAGTAATGGTCTTTGGGCTCCAAGACCAGTTTCCTCATCTGTACTATAGGGACAAACAGGAAAGATAAATGACAACCCCCCCACCCCCACCCCCACAACAGTACACATGGTGCTTAACACATAGTTAGATCTCAAAAGATGGTGCAGCCATTAATGTAAGACAACATTTAGTATGTCTAATTTACCATCTCAAACAACGTAACTCGCACACATAAGAGCCCACGGTGGCTTCTCTGCAGCTTCTCAACCCAGCCTGGAGGTACTCCCTCAGTTGGCCACCATCCTTCCCCATCTGGGCCTTCAGCTCCCATAGGCTCCCTTTCCATAGCCCTTGAGCTGACACACTTACCCCAGGTTATGCCCACACGGGCTTCTCTCCCTCAGATCTCAGCTCTTTCGTCTTTCCTACCCAGACTCTCTCTTGCACTTTGGGGCTCCAGTGTGCCTTTCTGCCCAGACTTCCCCCACACTCCCACTCCCTAGAGTGACCTCACCCCACTGGCTTCTTCGACACAATATCTACACCTGGGCCATGGGGTTCAGTTCTCTAACAAATGAGCCTCACCCTTGAGTGAGTACAAATGGTCCCCAGTATTCACGGATTCCACATTTGCAAATTTGCCTACTCGCTAAAACTTCTTTGTAACCCCAAAATCAATATTTACAGCACTTGCAGGGTCTGGATGCACACAGGGTAGCAAAAACAGTTCGGTCACTCCACACGCACCTTCCCGGCTGCAGCCTAACAAGGAAGGCAACACTCGGCCTTCTTGTTGCGGCTCTCACGCTGTAAACAACTGTCCACCCCTGTCTACTCAGTGCCACATTTCTCACATTTTTGTGCTTTTTGTCGGATTCAGCTGTTTAAATTGGCCCCCAAGCCTAGTGCTGAAGTGCTGGCTAGTGTTCCTAAGTGCAAGAAGGCTACGATGTAGATGCCTTATGGAAAAAATATGTGTTTCACATACGCGTCATTCAGGCATGAGTCACGGTGCTGTTGGCCATGAGTTTAATGTTAATGAATCAACAATACAGTACATCCAGAAAAAGGAAGAGGAAATTTGCAGATCCCCATAAGAAGTTGCTCCAGTTAAGTGTTAAAGTCAAGTCCATAGTGCATGAGGAAGCTACAGAAAAGTGGCTAATCTGTGGACCCCATTTGGTATCAAAGCATGGGAGATCATGACCAATTAAAAAAACATAGTGGGCAACACTGCGTGATGCTAAAAGCCAAGTAAATTTACGATCATGTCACCCAGGGTCAGGAAAATGTTCGAACCTCCTTGGCTAGTGTTTTATTATAAGGAAGTACTGTATATAATTAGTTACTTTTAAATAAGGTGTCTTTGTGTTTTTTTTAAGATTTATTTGAGAGAGACAACATGCACACAGTGGGGCGAGAGAGAGAGAGTCTGAAGCAGGCTCCACGCTGGGAATGGAGCCTGACACGGGGCTTAATCTCACGACCCTGGGATCACGACCTGAGCTGAAATCAAGAATATGTCGCTTGGGGCGACTGGGTGGCTCAGATGGTTAAGCGTCTGCCTTCGGCTCAGGTCATGATCCCAGGGTCCTGGGATCGAGTCCCGCATCGGGCTCCCTGCTCCGTGGGGAGCCTGCTTCTCCCTCTCCCTGCTGCTCCCCCCTGCTTGTACTCGCTCTCTAATAAAAAATAAAAAATCTTAAAAAAAAAAAAAAAAAGACTGTCGCTTAACCAACTGAGCCACCCAGGTGCCCCTAAATAAGGTGTCTTTAAAGACATACATGAAAGAAGGTTATGTATGGATCAGTTGATGAAAATGTGACCAGAGGCTCTCAGGACCCTGACCCTCTATTTCCCCTAGGAGCAATGCCTCAATAGGATGCCTCTCTAATTCAGCATTGGTAGTGACTTTGGAAAACCTAACTATTGTGAATAATGACCAGGGACTGTAATAACCTATGCCTTAAAATCACCTTGCTTATATGTATTGACGGGGCTCCTGGAGGATACGGACCACATTTTATGCTCCACAGTGGCCAGCACACAAAGGGGAGATGCTGAGAAAATACTTCGAGAAACCCTTTTACTCGCCAATCCACTAGCCCACTGTAATCCATAGTCTCACTCTAGTTCTCAAATGGGTGGGGAACTCACACTTTAAGTGAGACCAAAAGATTCTACTTTTGCCCACAACACCCCACCCTACATACTTTTATGAGACTAAGAGGGGAATGAATACCAGCTCCACAGTTAGGCTCTTTGTTCTGTTCTGTTCCTAAAACAAGGGCCTGACCATCGACAGGAACCCAGTAAATATCTGTTGAGTAAAAGAAAATGATAAATTCAGAGGAAAAAAAATACCCGAACAAGTAAAGAGAGTAATAACCCATCCCTGACATATCCTTGAGTTTATGTCCCCACTTTGTGAAACCCAGCCCTCTCCTTCTCCACTTATGGAGGGCCTTCTGCAAACAAAACCAATGTCTAGAATTTCCCAACAAAGAAAGACTACAATGCTCTGTTCCTCTACAGTTAACATAAGAATGAAAGGGATTATCTGATGCATTTGAGCTGTTTCATTTCATGGAAAACATAACTCTCCATTATTCAAGACCCTCACCACATTGTCTGCCAGGGCTTACAGCACTTGCCATCAGTGAAAAAGTCAGTCAGATACTCCCCCTCATCACTTTTGATCCTCTGGCACACTTTACCCCCACAGGTGACTCAGTAGTTACCTGGGGTCACCCTCCAGTCCTCAAATTCTTGACATTTTACGTATCTCCTCTCAGCCAGCACAGGACTCTCTCTGCCATCCAGCCGTTTCTAGCATGGTGGTCTTTTGTTAAGGCAGCAAATTCACCACAGAGACACAATATTTGATAGCAAAATACATCTGGAATAACAACTTAGATTCTTTTTCTTTGATCCAAATGCTTTACATGTACTAGTTCAATCCCTGTTAAGTTGCATACATGGCTACAAGACTTTGCGGGTGCTTTGCGGTGGAGTTTTTTTTCCCCACCTCTTGAGTTTGAACTGACTTTCTCTACCCAACAGGACATTAACCAGTGGGATGTAGGCAGAGGCTTGAAAAGGGCTTGTCCTCTTTATTCCTGGAATCCCCATACCACATGAAGAAGCCCTCACTGGCCTGTTGGATGAGACGCATGTGGTCCAGTCACCCGGGGAAGCCTTAGCTGACCACCCAAGTGCCTGACAGATAAAGCCATCGGAGATCAGCCAGCCCCCAGGCAACCCACCAACTGATCACATATGCAGGACATCAGCCAAGCCTGAGATCAGAAAAACTGCCCAGCAAAATCATGAGCTAAATAAGTGTTTTAGGCCACTAAGTTTGGGGTGATTTGTGTCCCAGCAAAAGCTAACATACACGACTCCATTCTACAGATGAAGAAACTGAGGCACAGAGATTCAGTAACCCACCAAAGTCCCATGGTAAGTTGGGATTCAAAGCCAATAGGTCTGGCTCAGAGGCCTGGCTTTGCCAGTTGTCCTACAGCTAAGTCACTCCACAAGCTTTAAATGTCTTCCCACTCGCCTAACTTCCCCCAAAGGAGCTTACGTGTGGGGCACAGACTTACACAAAACAGGCAACCTCCGAACAACCCTCACTGTTTTGCATTTCTGTTGCTCTTCAGGTTTGCAAAGTCTTCTGACACACTGCAACTATGTAAAAACAATGAGCGTTGCCCGTATGTATTCATCAATGGATGAAGGAACAAAATGTGGTGTATCCATACAACAGAATATTACTCAGTCTTAAAAAGGAATGGAATTTTAACACACGCTACAACATGGACGAACCCTGAGGATGTTAGGCAAAGAGAGAGAAGCCAGTCACAGAAGGACAAATCCTGCATGATTCCATTTATATCGGGTACTTATTCATAGGGACAGAAAGTAGAACAATGGTTGCCAAGGGCAGAGGGTTGGAAGGACTGGGGCGTTGGTGTCTAATAAGCACGGAGCTGCAGTTTGTTTGGGAAGATGAAAAAGTTCTGGGGATGGATGGTGGTAGGCGTGGCCCCACAATATGAATGTACTTAATGCTGCTGGATTACACACTTCCAAATGGCAAAATGTATGTTCTATATAGTTTCCACACCTCTTTAAAAATATGAAGAAAGGGGCGCCTGGGTGGCTCAGTCGTGAAGCGTCTGCCTTCGGCTCAGGTCATGGTCCCAGGGTCCTGGGATCGAGCCTCGCATCGGGCTCCCTGCTCGGCGGGAAGCTTGCTTCTCCCTCCCCCACTCCCCCTGCTTGTGTTCCCTCTCTCGCTGTGTCTCTCTGTCAAATAAATAAATAAAATCTTAAAAAGAAAAAAAAAAAAAAGGCAGCAGCAGCATGGGGAGTGGCCGCACTAAAAATGACAGGCCCAGGGTTACTGCTAGACAAGTTAGAGCCCAGGGAGCGAAGCAAGCCAGAAACACTCTCAGCTGTTCAGGCTTTACTGAGTCACACGGCTCCGCCCCCTCATCAGAACATCCCCTGCCACACACTGAAGGCCACATGGGCTGACAGATACGTCAAAGCAGCCTTACAGACAAGCTGCAGCTCAAGGACAAAAGCCCTCAAATCCATCAAAGCCAGTGTCCTGCCCCCACCCCAGCTGGGGGGCTGTGTTCTACCTCCTCTCGGCAGAATTTGGGCTGGGTTTTCCCCCTCACAGGACTGGATCTGACCCATTCCTGATCTGACATGACATCGGGAACAATAAAGTTAATGCAAATTTTTGATAAGCAAATAGAATTTCTACTGGCCCAACAATTACAAGCCTTTGTAAACTCTTTCTGGAAAACGAAGCTCTTTAAGTCTCCTTTCCACTGCGACTCTGGATGGATGGACATGGGCATTCAGACAGTAGAAAACCACCACCACAGGATAATCTCTTACACAAAAAAATAAATAAATAAAAATAGGAGATATAAATCAAATATTAACAGAAGACATGGAGACTTTTCTTCATTTATTTTCAAAATTTTCTACAACAAAAAGTTTCTTTAATGGAGCTGAAACCTAAGCTCATGCAGGGTTTCTGCAGTCAAACACACACGTTATCTCACTTAAATCCTAAAGACAACCTCACGAGAGCGCCAAGGCTGCTCCGGTAACCACCCCTGTCACATAGACAAAGATGCAGAGGCCCTGGGAACATAGCGCCTCCTGATACACACTAGAAGCAGATGTTTTGAAGGCATCCTTGAGACCATCCCCGCTGTACACAGCCAGAGGGTCCATAAATATAGAAAGGAAGGGGGTGGGGATAAGAGAGAGGAAGAAAACAGGAAGCCCCACTTGGCAGCCGCTGGAGGGGCACCGCACCCCCTTCACCATCAGGAAGGTCAGAGGATGCGGGTGCACAAACAGACTCACCACCTGGCCCGAGCCCAGACAGCCCACCATGTGCGCAGATGAAATATGACAGCCGCAACCAGCCTCAGCCTTTGAGCGTCCTTCCAGTTCCTCGGCTACAGACCAACAAAGTCCCTTGGGGTTGAGGGGTAGGGGTCCCTCTGGGCCTTCCCCGCCCTTCTTCTTCCTGCCCCACCTGCAAGAAGGCAGGGGTTCCTTTAACAATCATCTTGGCCTCTGCTGGCTGACAGTGAGTCAGTCACCCCCAGGGTCTGGGTATAATCTCAAGAGACCTGATGACTCAGTGGCTCACCCACAGAACTCCACAATTGTCACGATCATTTGTCCTCACCAGCCAAGAGAAGGAATGAGAGGAAGGAGCAATGCCATAGGTCGCAGGTGCCCAGCAGCGGGACCCTGCCAGCCCAGCTCCCTCCTACCTCTTTCCCCATCAGAGAGGATTTGGGTACAGAAGAGCGTGGTGTGAAACCTACCCCAGATGTGTCACAGACAACTGGGGACCTACCCAGCATGAGATTTAAATGGACCCAACCCAGACAAAGCTGGATTTACCAGCCGTGTTCCTACCCCTCTGCTCACGTGGCCATGTGGCAGGTAAGTTGGGAGTCAAGGGTAATGGAAGAAACGCTCAGAATGCCAAGGGCGGGCCAGGAGGAGCATGGGCTCTGCTGTGGCCTGCCAACTCGTCGTTCACGCATCTGTTCAGGCGTTCATCACAGAGCTGCACTACTATAAACAAGTAAACAATAACAAGTCAGCTGGACAGAGTACTACGGAGAAATGGCAAATCAAGGAATGAGGGATGGAGGTGCTAGAGATGGCGAGTGGCAGTTACGTCAATGGTAGCCCAGGAAGGCCTTGTTGATAAAGTGGCATTGGAACAGAAACCTGAAGACAAGGAAGTGGACCACGCAAGTTCTGGGGTTAAATCAATGACAAGCAGAGGGACCAGGAAGTTCAAAGACTCTGAGGTAGAAGCACATGTGACAGGACTACAGCCAACAGTGGACACCTCCCACCAGCTGGGGCCAGTGACCTAATGGACCAACCTCCAGCATCCCCTGAACCACAAACGCTCCTTTAGCCAGCTCTGTGCCGAAACCCAAGCTCCAGGGACCAGGTGGGCAAACATCTGCCACAACTCCAAGGGCTTGGTTTAACAGACCACTCTTAATCATCCTGAGGCGCGGGCACGTGGGTGGTTTTAAGGATATTTGTGGGCCCAAGAGAGGCAGAAGGCAACAAATTCAAGCTTTGAAGACTTTCAGAAAAAGAGATTTCATAACCTCCTCAGTATTCATCAGTGCTTACATTAAATTATCAGAAATTTCTTCTCAAACCCTTCATGCTGCAATCGTACATCAAGACTACTTCTACTCTGGGCTACATGGCAGCGGGGTGTGGCGGGGGAATGAGACATCCCCAACTTGGGGTGCACCTGAAAGACTGTGGGACACAGGTACTTTTGAGAGAGAGCACCTCAGGGCTCTGGAGCTCCTGGGGACTGGCCAGCACCTTTTGAGAAGGGCTTCATTCCCTGGAAAGCCAGAGGCCTGGGTGGGGCCCAGAGAAAGGTAGAAAGCGGGGTGGCTGCTCAGAGCTTGTTGGAGACCAATGAGTAATTGGCACTCTGATGTACAACGCCATGCAGCTGGCCAGGGAAGGAGACTGGGTTCAGGCAGCTATTCCGTCTAGGAACAAGGCAACAGATCTGGCAGGCTCCAAACAGAAAGCTCAGCTCAGGGTTCAGAGTGCGAAAGCCAAAAACATACCTAGGATCTCGGGAGAACCACCAAAGCCATCAAGGGGATCCCCTGATGAGAAACTGGAGAGGTGCATGGAGGCAGCGCAAAGGGGAAGAATGCCCAACTCCTGGCCTCTGACCCTCAATGGGTCTGATCTGAACATGTTCTTCCATTTCTGGGGCTTCATCTCTCAAGGGTTCACCCTCCCATGATCTCCCCTTCCATACCTCCACCTGCCTGTGCACATGGTAGGTGTCCAAATACCTGTTGCCCACACTTTCTTACCAGCAGAGACCACAGCTTCCATCACATAAACACATACCAGGGACGGAACCCAAACTCTGAAACCACCCCCCCACCCCACCCTGCCTAGGCCTACTTTGGGTGGCAAGTCACACTGAAGAGACACGGGACGGGGAAGCCAGAGTGGACGGAGGTTTGTGAAAGCCCCCAGCCCCGGGGCCTGCTGAGTGTTGGGGGCTCTTTTCCTCCACCACCCCCCCTCCCCGTTCATGGGGCCTGGCTATCAGAGGCTGGGAGGGGACGCAAGCACAACACTGCATCACATCAGTGCTGACAAAAGAAGACACACTGTGAAGCCAGAACTAGGTCCCACGCCGCACAAGATGGCCCAGCTGCCGGGGAGTGGATCTGGGCACCAACTCGGCATCCAAGTGGCACCCACTCACGGGGTCATCCAAATGCCAGCACCCACACTCTATTAAGAGCATCAAGAGCTGGAATGGAGCAGCTTGTGGGGGGAGGGGAAAATAAGAGGCTGTCTTCAAATGCAGCTGTTTACAAAGTCACCGTCATTCTGCATCTCCGGGGACTCGCGCTTCTACCCTTCGGTGGGAGGCACAGCCGTCAGAAGGTGCACCCCAGACCCAGTTTGGGGCGGCAGGCAGAGGCAGGGCAGACGGTCTGCAGGGCTACCTTACCTGCCTCGCCACCCTGCGCGCCTCCCAATAGGGCTTCGAGTCCTCCACGGCTTTGCCAATTTTCTTCACCAGTTCGTCCAGTCTCACCGTTGCTTCCACCAGAACAGAGCGGAACTTCTGACGAGCATCCTGCACCAAGGAGAAAACAAGGAAACAGTTCAGGCTTGAGAAGGCATCCAGGAAAATCCACCTTCCCTAACTCAAAAGCACCAAGGAGAGCCTGCACACAAACCTACAAGCCCCGAAATAAATACTTTTACAACACAGTGTCTAGAGCAGCACTGTCCGAAACGTTCTGTGATACTGGAAACGTTCTACCGCGTGCACTGCCCAGTATGGCAGCCACTGGCCACATTTGGCTACGGAGCACTTACAATTGGCTGAGACCGAGGAAATGGGTTTCTAATTTATTTAATTTTAATTAAATATATTTATATTTTAAAAATAAGTGCAGCTAGTGACTACCATATGAAGGTAGACAACTCAGGTTTGGTTTAAATATTTTTTATTTATTTGACAGAGAGAGAGAGAGCACAAGCAGGGGAGAGGCAGAGGGAAAAGGAGAAGCAGGCTCCCCACTGAGCAGGGAACCCAACGTGGGGCTTGATCCCAAGACCCCGGGATCATGACCTGAGCCGAAGGCAGACGCTTAATCAACTAAGCCACCCAGGTGCCCCTTAGATTTGATTTAAAAGTTCTGTTTGGGGGGGGCGCCTGGGTGGCTCAGTCGTGAAGCGTCTGCCTTTGGCTCGGGTCATGATCCCGGGGTCCTGGAATCGAGCCCTGCATCGGGCTCCCTGCTCCGAGGGAAGCCTGCTTCTCCCTCTCCCACTCCCCCTGCTTGTGTTCCCTCTCTCGCTGTGTCTCTCTCTGTCAAATAAATAAATAAAATCTTAAAAAAAGAAAAAAAAGTTTTGTCTGGGTCCTCAGAGGAAGACATCTAGTCCAGCCACCCCTGGCCACCAGTCCATAATGGTGGCCCCATTCCTTACACTCCCATGGAATCCTCAACCATATGATGTAGTCTACATTAAACACTGTGTGGAAACTTCCCACGTGCCAGACCCTGCTGGGCCTCAGGCTTGGTGCCTGTCTCCAGGGCACTTCCAATCTGGTGGGAGAGGCACGCACTATAGCCCATTCCAGAAAAGTCTGTGCCAGGATGAGAATGGTACCAGTGTCGTGGAACCCAGCAGCAGAGAACCTCGCCAGGCCAGGTAAGGTGGGAGGGGGTGGCAAGAGGGAGACTTGTGGGTACCATATACACAGAAGCCAGAAGTGCGAATGCTCACTTGGGGGAGGGAGAGGAAATACCCAGCCCCGAGCGGAGGAGCCATGTCCAGCAGAGAGGGGAGAGGGAGAGGCACGGGGTTTCAAAAAAAAAAAAAAAAAAAAAAAAAAACCTGGACGAAGCTAGAAGTCTGGAATGTGGAGAATGGCAAGAGATAAGGGTGGCCACCCACGCTGGAGACAGCTAGAGCAACCTGGGCCTCCGATAAGAGTTTGGAAAGGAGGAACCGGCAGGTGGGCCGTTCCAGGCTTAACCACGCTGTGAAAGTCAACAAACCCAGATCCACGGACTTCACAAGGAGGAAATACAATTAAAAAGGACTTTACAAATACAATAATATAAAAAATAAAAAAGGGGGGGCGCCTGGGTGACTCAGTCGTTAGGCAGCTGCCTTCGGCTCAGGTCATGATCCCAGGGTCCTGGGATGGAGCCTCACATCGGGCTCTCTGCTCGGCGGGAAGCCTGCTTCTCCCTCTCCCACTCCCCCTGTTTGTGTTCCCTCTCTTGCTGTCTCTGTCAAACAAACAAACAAATAAAAAGAAGGACTTTAGTCCAATGTCTAGGAAGACCTATTGGAGAGCTGGGTTAGTACTACACAGACCCTACACCCCTTTACTCCTTTTCCCTTTAGCATCTGCGTGACACAGCCACACGTGGGGGGGGGGGTGGAGGGAGAGGCTCACATTTGAGAGGGGAAATGGATACTCTGAAGATGAACAACACATAAACACCAGCCGTGGGGCTGCCCCAAGACCAAGCAGCCATCCTGCTGGCAGAACCCGTGTGCGCTCCGCTGGCTGCAGAGGGCCTGCCTCACAGGGAACTCTCTGGAATCTCTAAACGTCGAATCGTAGGGGCCTCTTGGGCCAATGGGATGGCTCATGGGGGTGAAGGAGGTTCTGCTGACTTCTATTTCATGCCCGTCTATCATATGGCGCCAGGGCTTGCTAGATGGCTTTGGAAACGAGGCCAGCACCCCAGCATATGAGGATACTGCCTTTGCTTTGTGTGGCAGTTTCTCAGCTCCTGAACCCCAGACTGCTTCTGACACTGGCCTTGGTCCTCTCCCCCAGTCCTGTATCGTCATCATCATCATCATCTTCTCTGCCTTCTCATCTATCTAGCCAGGCCCAAAGTCACCTGCTACAGCTTCTAAGGATGAAGAACACCACTAGGTTTGTCTTCCAGGCGCCGGTGCATAAGGCAGCCCAGGGACTAGTAAAGCCCCACTGAGCTTCTCCCAGGCTTAACTTCCAATATGTAGGAGGCGGCATGTTGTCTGAAGCCTGGAATTTTATATATATTTTTTATATATTTTATATATATATGTATAAAATATATATATAATAAACCTATAAATACAAATATATATATTTATGTATTTATATATAAATACATATAAAATGTAAATAAATATATATATTTCACATGAAAGATATATAAAGAGACCCAATCCCATCCAAACGTCTGTGAGGCCCTAATCAGCTAACTTCTTTATTAATCATTTTTATCACCTATTAAATAGCTACTTTACATCTTATAGGGAGGGCGGTTAGAAGGAATGAAGGAGAATGCAAATGTAAAACAACTAATAGTTCCTGGACACCCAGCAGATGCTCGGTAAATGCACACAATCCCCCACCACCACGCGGCATAAAGAGAGACCCACGTCCTATTTAAAAAAACACCAAGGAGGTCTCGCTGAGGCAGGCGCGGCTGACATGATAGAAGGAGCAACCTGTTATACCGTGTGGGCAGATGCTTGGCAAATGCGCCACGTGCACGACTGAATTCTCAAAGTCCCCACCATGGGCGGCAGCACCAGTGCTAAGCCTGTCCAGACCAGTGAGAAAACGGAGGGCCCAATCAGTCGGCGTGTGAGCCAAGGCAGATCACGTCGTCACTCTGGGCCTCATTCGCAAAATGAGAATTGGGCCCCAAACCAGCAGCCTATGGGCCAGTAGGCTTAGTGCCTTTGGTCTGTACCATGTACTAAATGCCAGGAAAACCCATTAAAAAAAAAAAAAAAAAAAAGTGGACTCTCAAAACTTCTCATAAGGGAAAAGACTCTGATAATCTGGCAACACTGGGCCCCCATTCCTACCTGGCACCCGCCTAGAAGTAGAATATGAGATGCCCCCTCAGAAAGAGATTGCCCCTTCCAGGCCCCAACACCCCCCCCCCCCCATGCCTGAATCACACCCGGCCTGCATCTCTTATTTAGGTGCCCAGCCCAGCCCCTGGAGACTTAACTTGCCAAAGAGCTATTCTGGGCTCTGGTGACTAGAACCCACCCAAGTCTGCCTTTGTGAGGGAGAGGGACGTAGAGCGCAGATGGCGATTTATTACGTGGCAGGCACTATTAGAAATGCTTTAATTCCATCAATTTGTGCAATCGCTAACAACCTTAGCAGGCAGGCGCTATTGCTGTTATTTGCATTTTACAAAGAGGAAAACTGAGGCACAGAGGTAGCCTGCCCGAGGCCACAGAGCTGGGAAATGGCAGAGCCAGGATTTAAACTCAAGCCGTAAATAAATAATGTCACGTGAGAAATACTAAGACCTCAGTATACACACGGTGCAACAGACCTACAACTGGGAAGGCCACCCAAAGTGTCATCCAAGCCAGGCCGCTAAGAAAGGGGATTTGGGCATTTCCCCAGACAGAGCGGCAGCGGCATTAGCCGCAGAGGGAGGAGCATATGAGCAAAGACCAGCAGGCCAGGGGGCAGGTGGGGGTTGGAACAAGAAGGGGCACGTGTGCGGAGTTACGGCACTGGAACTTTATCCCATGCACAGTGGGGAGACATGGTGGACTGATTTATTTCGACATTAGTCTCAATTGACCTCCCATGCCCCCGTCAGAAATGACCGAAGAACGCGTTCTACCACAAAAAGGAAGGTAATGGTAGTTTACTGGAAGGCTCCACTGTGCAGCACGTCCATAACGGCAATCACGTGACCACTGAATACCGACCACATCATAGTTCTGTTGGGAGGAAAGGAAGTGTTTGGAAACGGGGGTGCCTGGGGGGTCAGGGGGAGGAAAGAGATTAAGATCTCATCTTCCAAGTGGGATGCTGGCAGATGGTAACAAACTGATAAATCAACAAGCAGCCACACAAAGCCCACTATTTAGAGTCATAGAAGTTACTACCTAACCAGCTAAAATACATTAAACTGATTAGACGGCCTTTAAAGGAGGGAAAAAACGGGAGTGGGGTAGGAGGACGGGTCACTAACACAGGGGTTTTTTTATTTTGTTTTTCCCTTTTTGAAAATTGTGGTAAAATACCATGGTGAATTTTTAAGCAGAGGCATGACCGGATCAGATCTGGGTTTTACCCAAGAGTGAACAGGGCTCCTGAGGTGATTCTGGCGGGCAGATTCAGGGACCACCAGCCTGGGTAAGTGTCTGGCCACCAAAGGGTATCGCACCCAAGAGACTGGATTTGACACCAGCGTTTGCCTCTATCAATGAGGCTGTGTTGGCGGGGACGGTGACGCACGACTGGCTCACGTCCAACCCCCAACAAGCCTATTCATCCAAGACGCATTAAAAGCTGAACACAAAGCCAGCCTTCTCCTCGAGAAGATAAAGCAGACCCAGTTTTACCATTCCACACAGAATCATAGCCATTTGAGTAACCACTCTCCACAAATACTGGAGCGTGCGAGTCCACAAACCAAAATCTCTCCTGCCTGCCCAATGTTAACAGCCCTGATTTTCTTGGGCCTCACCCAGGGCCCAGAAGTGGTCATGTGACCCAGGCCTGGCCAATCAGATTCGGATACTCCTAGCCTCGGTGACTGTGGAGGGAGGGCATGTGACCCATCAGAACCAATGAGACTTCATCCTGGGACTTTCCTGAAACTGTTAGAGGAACTGTTTTCTCTTGAGATGGCTGCGAGAATGGAAGGAAAGAGTGGAGCAGATGGCAGCCATCTTGGCACCGTGAGAGAAGAGCCTGAGAGTAGGAAGGCCCAGCAACCTTGGAGCTTCTGGACCCAGCAATGCTGCACAGTCTAACCCTATACTCCACCTTCCCCAGAGCCAAAACGGTGCACACACCCCCCCAGCTGTCACCACTGTTTCATATTTTGTTCAAGCTAGTTGAAAATAGATTTCTGTCGGGGCACCTGGCTGGCTCAGTCGTTAAGTGTCTGCCTTTGGCTCAGGTCATGGTCCCAGGGTCCTGGGATCGAGCCCCACATCTGGCTCCCCACTCAGTGGGGAGTCTGCTTCTCCCTCTCCTACTCCCCCTGCTTGTGTTCCCTCTCTTGCTGTGTCTCTGTCAAATAAATAAAATCTTTAAAAAAAGAAAATAGATTTCTGTCATTTGCAATTGCATGAACCCTTTAAAAAAAAAAAAAGAGAGAGAAAGATGCTTTAAGGTAGTCATATCAGTGTAGACAGGGAGGGGAGCGTCAATCTATAGTCCATACCACAGCAAAGCACTGTAATATGGTCAACTGCTGAAGGTTCTTTCCCCTGACAACAAAGCCATGCTTATATGGAGCATAATCTCAAACTTTAATTCAACCTAACCTGTATAAAGTATTTCTTTAAATCCATCATAATGCCAGTTGGCCACATCTTTAAAGACCGCTTGCCACAACTGAATTTGTGCTTTTTGCCTTAGTTCCTACTTCAAGGAGAGAATTGACCATGATTGTCCTATCACCTACAATTACAGAAAAAATGTGTTTCCCAAGACCAGAGGGGAGGGTTGCTTCCAGGAACGTCCGGGGAGGAGAGAGAGCGGTTTTCCCCACAGTAAATGATCCATGCACTTTCGTATAAACTACTCTCCTGAGAACGAGATCTTTCACCGGTCAAGAAAAACAAGTCATTTACCATCTGGGGCTGTTGACCAGCTGATTTTTTAGACCAGCAGGTGAAGAAGTTCTAAGAGTTCCCTCTGCTTGGATCCCTCAGGCTTCAAATCTGAAAACCGTGTCACTTCCGTTAGGTGACTCAGACTGAGGGCAATTTTTTCAAGCAAAGAACTGCTGTGGGTGGCAGAGAGCCCTGTCTGAATGTGTCAGTGTGTCAGAAATACACCCAGGGTCAGGTCAGCACTCCGGCTAAAGCAAACCGGCCCGCGCCAGCCGGCCTTGGAAACAGCGTGCCTGGTGTCTCCACAGTGGGGACAAGTCTCTATTCTCTGGCCAGTCCACTGATCTAGGCTTCAGTTAGCTCACCTGTAAGCTGAGAATGACAGCCTGTCCCCTTCACAAAGGTGACCCTAGAACCAAGTAAGCTGAAGACGGGGCATCAGTTTTTTAAAATAACTGTCTTTTTCTTTCCCTACGGGGACCCAGTGTGCAAGGGCTCCTTGCAGTAGCCTCCTTGGTAGTGTATGCAGCCTGGTGGCTGTATGGGTTGCCCTAACGGACCTTGGAGACAACCCCTCTCAGTGGGCAGTCACGTCTAACCTCATGCTATCTCCAACCTAGGCTCCAGAAAGGGATGCGAGGTGCCCTTGGAAAGCCCCAGGGCACATCGGCCAAGTCATGTCCCTCTGTACCAAGCCACAGAACAAGGAGCATGTGATCAAGACCCTACGCAGGGCCAAGTTCCCTGGCCGCCAGAAGATCCACATTTCCAAGAAGTTGGGCTTTACTAAGTATAATGTGGATGAATTTGAAGACATGGTGGCTGAAAAGTGACTCATCCCACATGGCTGTGGGGTCAAATACATCCCTAATCGTGGCCCCTTGGACAAATGGCGGGCTCTGCTCTCATGAGAACCTCCGTACTGCCCCTCCCTATTCACGCTCACCAATAAATCCTACTTCCTATCAAAAAAACAAAAAAAAAACCCCTGTCCTACAAAGTAAAGATGCTGCCATACTTCAAAAGATCCTTAGTAATGCCATTTATAAATACACCGCTGCTTTAGAAAGATTTCACAGGCATTAACTGAGCCGCACAATGACCCTGTAAGACGGGCTTAGCAAGAATGACGGTCCCCAGTCTGCAGGTATCTCAGGCCACAAGCCAGTGCGTGTCAGACTTCAGACAAAAGCACACACCTTCAGTCTTTTCGTTGGATGTGGTTCGCTTCACCTGTGGCTCCCAAAGTGGGGGCCAGGGCGCCGTGGGGGGGGGGGGGGGGGTCCCTGAGCCTTTACTGGGAGTCTGCAAGGTCAAAACCATGTTCATTATCACGTTGGACTTATTTGCCTTTTCACCTTCATTCTCTCATGAGTGTTCAGTGGATGTCTCCAGAGACCACTTGGTATGTGCCATTACAAGAGATGGAATGCAGAAGCAGAGAACTCAGCTCTTCTATTAAGCCAGACTTGCAAGAGACTTGTTAAAAAAAAAAAAAAAAAAAAAGCACACTATTAAATGATTACATTCCTTTTATGAATTTTTTGGTTTGGGAAAATAGTTGTTGCTGATCAAATATGTGTCAACATGTAATACGTTTATTATTTTTTAATGAATTAATACAGGTTTTTAAAGGACTATCAAACAAGTTTTTACCTTTTCTAACACAGAACATCTTATAGGTATTACCCACAAATCCAGAGCTCTCTGGGGTCCTCAATGATTGGATTACAAGTGTGTAGAGGGAACCTGAGGCCAAAAGCATCAGTCTGCTGTGTAGCCTAAGCCACACTCTTCTCCTTGGGCCTGCCCCGCAAAGACCTCTCGCAAATTAGAAACACTGGTGTATTTGCAGTAACAGTGGAACAGTTGTTCCTTCTCAGATCTTTCTTGAATCCTTCTGCTTTTGTCCAAGGAGAAGGCCCTGTTGGGTGCTACTTGTCTCTGTGGCACCTTCCCACATCTTCACATTTGCCAATCTCCTCCTTAAGAAAGGGGGAGCTGGTCTAGCTCAGAGCTTTCCACAGAGAAGGGAATCTGCTAAAATTTGAGAAGCAAAATAACAAATCCACTGGAAACAAAAGAGCACTGCTTTGCAAGTCACCAAGCTGTGCCCTTCTGAGTTGGGCACTTGTACATACGTGTAAGTAAAATTCTGCAATAAAAAGCTTGCTTTCAGAGTACAGTACCATAAGCACGGAGAAAGGTCTAGAACTGTGGAAGCGCTATACTATACACCTGAAGCTAACACTGTATGTTAACTACACTGGAATTAAAAGTAAAGACTTCATAAAATAAAAAGCTCGCTTTTAAAAAAACGTATTTCCCCTTGATGGCTTTCCGCTTACAGTCATGAAGTCTCCATGTCAAACAAAGTGAAGTAAAAATGTGAGTCGATTTAAAGGAAAATATGGAATAAACAGTACATGCAGAACTAGGATACGGTAAAATTATGACAGTGGCAGAAGAATACCCAGAGTTAGACACGTAAAGTCTCCGTTTGCAGGCATATTCTCAAATTACATGACAAAAGGCACCACTGGAAATGGTCTGACTTACTGACCAGTTATAAGGTACCTGGAATGTTTTTATGTTTCCTATATACCATGGTTTTTTTTTCCACCCCTCCAATCTATTAAGAGCACTTGTGGCAGCTATTAAAACACACCAAGAAAACACTTTGAAACAGTGTTTGGGTGAAAAGGGTAAGAGCTCTCCAGGGCTGTCTGACAGAACTTTCTGCAAGAAAGGAAATGTTCTGTATCTGTCCAACAGAGAAGCCACCGGCCACATGTGGCTAAATGAAAACGTGAAAGGTGGCTAGTGCAACTTCCTCAATTCCTAATTACATTGTAATGTTTAAATTCTAATTTAAATAGCCACCTGTGGCTCGTGGTTGCTACCTGGGACTGCACAAGGCTAGCTCCTGACCCTGGATTTCACTCCACTTTTCCACTCTGAGAGACCACGCCGCGCTCCTCGGGCCCTCCAGCGGCCTTTCCTTGCCCTGTCCAGTTTTCCTTCCCTCAGTCCCAGCCTCCATGGGGAGTGGCTTTCATAGCCTTGGGAGGGGGGGGGGGGGGGGGGGGGGGGGGGGGCAGGACAATCTCATTTTTCCTTCAGGAATTTTGCAGCAGAGGCAGAACTGGAAAGAAGGCTCCAGGGTAGAGCCAGGGCCTAGAGAGCCCACCCAGCAAGGCCAAGGCTTGAGCACACAGGAGCCAGGAGGAAGCAGAAGTGGAGAGGGGAGGGGGGAGGGCAGAAGAGCAGCAGGGAGCTGGAGCCAGCCCCCCCTCCCCCAGACATTCCCCATCGCCATGCAGGCCCAATTCCACATCGGCGAGTGGCATCCCAACTAGAAGAACCTGGTTAGAACAGCTCTAAAGGAATGGCAACATGCATGCAAAAGAACAGGGAAGAAGAGAGCTGGGCCTTCCGATTGGAAGTAGTCAGTCATTGCTGGGAACCAGGTGCCTAACCCCTCCCTTCTGACTCCTTTTCTTTTTCACCTTGAGCTCTGACTTCAGTCGCAGAGGCCTCCCGGGGTGTCTGCCAAACCCACCGGTTCCTTCCGTGGGGACTCCCCCCCCCGCATCCTTTAGAACCTCGCCACCATATTTCTGCTACAAGACCCGCCACTGTCAGGGAAGAGAGGAAGCCAGAGCAGGGAGAGACAAAGCGAGAGCGGACAGTGAGTCAAGGCCAAGGGGAGAACAGAGGCGGCAAAGGAGGAAGGCTTGTGGGAGATCAGCTGGGCCCTAGACTCTAATCTTGCAATTACACAGCCAGATAAATTATCAATCAAACCAAGGCACTGTTGACCGTGAGGTGGAGCACTATTACTAACTAGGCTAGAACAACGGGCGTGAACCAAGACGGTCGGGCCAACTGGGATGTCTGGGCTCTCTATGCTTAAGGCTCTATGGTGCTTCCCTCCCTTGGCTTCCACGAAAGATTCCTTCAACCTTTCAGAAAATCCTCCCTTTTACTAAAGCTGTCTGAGTGGCTGTGGGCCAGAGTGTAGGGGATTCTAATCCCAGCTTGGGCGCTGCCCAGCTCCAGACCCAGGGCAGGCCCTATGCAGCTGGACTGCCTCAGTGACAAGGCCAGGTGCTGTTTCCCCTTTTCATAGCACCACACCACCTGCCCTGGTTCTCAATTATCAAGAGGTTCCTTCCACCGAGAGGGGGGAAAAGGAAAGAAAAGATGGTGGTCAGTATAGTTTCCTGATGCAAGTTCCCCTTGTTCTGAGGTTAACAGAGGTCTTAGAATTTTCTTTAGGCCCAAAGAAAACCAAGTTCCTCCTACACAGAAAGGCTGTTCTAGAGCTCTGATATGACTCTAGGATGTTTCCAAACACGCAGGTGAGCACCCAGTCCCCTCTCACAGGACATCACAACCCACCAGAGCTGTCCCACCAGCCCGGACCATGGGGTTTCCCTCGAAGATCTGGCCAACGTCAAGATCCCATCCCCAAGGGAGGTCCTGCCATTTGGAAGCTGAGTTAAGTCAGCTGGCAGATCTGGGAATGAGGAAAAGTCTCTTCCTTTCAAATTTTTAATTTAAAATAATTTCAGACTTGGAAAAAAAGGAAGCTAAGATACAGATATGATATCCCTTAACCCTAACAGAGTTCAGCACATAGTTCCTAAAGATGAGGACATTCTCTTACGTAACCAGAGTACAATGATCAAAATCTGAACGTTAACACAGATACAACCAATTAATCTGGTCTCTGACGTTATTCAAATTGTATCAACCGTCTCACTATTGTCTTTCATAGTAAAGGAAAAAAATCTTTCAGGATCCAATCCAGGCTTGCCAGCTTGCAGTTAGTTGTCGCATTTCTCTAGTCTCCTTTAATCTGGAACAGTTCTTCAGTCTTTTTTTGTCTTTCATGGCCTTGATATTTTTGAATAATATGAGCCAGTTACTTTGTAGAATGTCCGTTTGGAAAAGACTCACATTCAATTCATCTTTTTTGTTGATGTTACATGTGCATGAGCCCCCAGAATGGAATTTAACCAATTATAAAACAGTATGTTTAAATAGCCCAAGGTCCCAAGCACCACAAAGGAAAAAACCCATAGCTCTTCAAATCTTGGGGTACAAGGGTCAGTCCTAGTTAGCCCTGGAGGAAAGATTAAAGTTACATAATAACCCTACATTCTCACACACTCTCTCTCACACGCTCATCCTCTCTCTCTCTCTCTCTCTCTCACACACACACACACAAACACACCCACCCCGGAAAGACTGACAGGCCCCAGTGCTTTTCCATTCATGGCCAAACATAAGTTTTTAAACCCACAGGATTCTTTGTGTAAGAGGAGGCAGAATTGCTGAAACCACGGCATTTTCCGGAGTTCATCCACAAGTGAACCATTTCCATGTTTACACCAAAAGGCTTAACACATTTGCTCAACTTCAAGACCCACTTTTTTCCAAAAACTTGCAAATATTACCTTTTGGATGGATTATACTATTGATGTGCAGGTTTATCAGGCGTAGTGTTTCAACAAACATCCAAGTTGGAATGCAATACAAGGTCCATTTTATAGTTAACGCGAGTTTTCGAATCAGGGCAATATGGCAAATTCACGTAACCTCAGAAAGCTCTAGAGATCATGGATTGCAGCCTCTCTTGGACGCAAAATTCCACCCCCCACAGCATTCCAGGCAAGCTAGCCATCCTGCCTCCTTTGGATAACCCTCCCTCCTGTCTGCAGTTCGTCAGAATGGAAAGAAAGGAGGGCACAGGATGCAAAAGAACCAAAGTCAAAATCCACTGCCATCACTTTAGAGATACAGAAGAATCCACCAGAAGAAATAGCTAAAAACATTAAAAGTGGTTGTTTCTGGGAGTGGAACTCGGGGATGGGAAGGAATGAGGCAGAGGACTTTCATTTCTCAGTAAAACTTCTCAGGGGCTTTTCCTTACCTATATGCAAGTAGTGCTTCAATAAAAATAAAATTTTAAGTCTATTAGAGCATAGATTGACCAAAGAGCTTTTGTATTTCCCCTATCATCAAGACTAAGGGGGATTCATAATTCATTTGGCATATGGCTAAAGTCAAAATCTCAGGACTTTGCCGATCATTTGGCTCAGATGCTCCCATTTCACAGATGAGGTAACTGAAGCCTCAGAAAGTAAAGTTCCCCTCCCAAGGATGTACACCCGGTGAGAATCAGAGCAGAGGGTGAACACCTTGTCCCCTAAGTCCTACACCAGCATTCTCTCACCCACAGTCTTGGTGGGGACCTCAGAACATGCACCCTCCACATCCACAACACACATCCCCAAACTACTTAAGGGCATGGCCTCCAGCCTCAGACTCCTGGATTTAAATCTTGGCTCCCCCACCTGCTGGCCATGTGACCTGGGAGAAGGGGCTCAATCTTACAGGGCCTCTGTTTCTCATCAGTGTCCTCAGGTGCTGTTGTGAGACTAGGGTAACTATATAACGCACTTACCACAATACTGAGCATGTAATCAGCTTCCAGGAAATTATGCCTTTTATGTAGGTGCCATTATTTCAATAAATGACAAAAGGTAGAAAGAACCAACATTTGTTGAACATTACGTGCTAGGGAACCATGCCAGGCACTTTATAAACATCCCTTATTTAATCCTTAACGGCCCTGCAAGATAGGTATTGCCCTTCCCATTTCAGAGAGAAGAAAATCAAACCCAGAAAAGCAAACAAAACAAGCAAACAAACCAACTTTGCCAAGACTGCTCAGCTTATGAAGAGGCAGAGGGAGAACTCAAATCCAGCCCTCCTGAACTCCAGAGCCCACGCTTTCCACCACCACGTGCTAGGCAGTAAGCATCTATTGACTCCAAAACAAGTTTTCCTACTCATTTTTGACCCTATGTTTTATTACATAAAGTGTGGTTTGCTTTAACAAGTTCCAGCTTGGGGAGTAGATCCAATTTCCAGCAAATGCATGCAATACCGAGATTCTATTTCCCCAGTGGGGATGCAAGCAAAAACCAGGGGCAAGGAAAGAAAGCAGCATGTCCAGAGCTGCCCAAGAAGCTCTAGAACCTCCCCTCCACACCCCCGAATTTATAAAATGTCTGCCTAACTACTGCACTTTTGGCTTTAGGCTCCACTAATATTTTCTAATAGGCCTTGAAGCCATATCATCATTTTCTCTCAGAAAAAATTTTTAAGAAATGGGCACAGTGGCAAAGAATTCCCTAAAACAAGACGCACAGCATTGCTAAAAAAAACTGTTCCCTTTTGTTTTATTGTTGCTGGCTGGCTTAAGGGTCACTGAGAATGCTAACCAAAGTCCTTGCTTGGCTAGCTGGTTAACCATTAAAGCAACTCGACAAGGCATTAGGAAATGTGGTTGTTTATGAAGTAAATGCACACCAATGTCCTGCAGGCCTCAAAATGAGTCCCTGTCTGTACATCACCACCATGAGCATAGCAGTTTTAAAATGCGGCTCAAGATTCTTGGGCACTGCTCCCCATCAAGAGATGGAATCTATGTCCCCTCCTCTTGAATGAGGGTGAGCTCTTGACTGCTTGGGCCATAGAATGTGACAGAGCGCTGCTATGGGACTCCCAGGGCTTAGACAGAAAAGGCCACGCATGATGCTTCCACCGGGTCATGTGGGGATGCTCAGAGTTGGGGGAGCCAGAAGCCATAAGGAGGTCAGAGGGCCTGAGGCATCGGGCAGGAAAGGCCAGATTCAGCACTCTCGTTGAGGACCCCAGCTGAGCTCCCAGATACTGGAGTGGGTCTCCTCTGATGTCCTGTCCAGTCAAGCCTTCAGATGATCACAGCCCCTGACACTGGACTGCCACTGCAGGAGACCCAGTAAGGGAGAACCACCCAGCTGAGCCTTCGGCAAGTTCCCGACCCACAATCATGGGCAAAAGAGAGCAGCTGTTCTAAGCAAAGAAGTTGTGGGGTAATTTGTTGGGCAGAAATAGTAACCAGAACAATGAGGCCGGACAACACCCCCATTATACTCTTCTTCCAAGAAAGCCAAAAACTGGGGAACAGAACCTCAAATCTGCAGGCTTCAAATCGAGGACAGAATCTTTGCATGCTAGCTAAAAGGGTAGGGTAGACGAAGACAACCAAACCCCATTCATCATGCCTCAGCTGAGTCTAATGCCAAACAATGGAAGAGTTTATATTAAGTGGGCTTGTCTGAGATTATAACAAACAGCGGATGTTCCTCTCATTGTCTCCCCATTAGCAGTTTCTTTCTGTCAGAGCAAACATTAATATCTCTTGGATAATCCAGCAAAACACAGCAAAGGAAAAAAAAAATCAGGCAAGAATAGAACAAAATTTTTTTCCATCTTCCTTTAAGGAAATGAAAGAGGCTGATGCTCTGAGCTCTGGAAGAGGTGCTCTGCAAATTATCATGACAGCCTTGGTGAAGATGCACCACATAAAAGCCATACAGTCTTTCCTGCTGGAAACATCTACATGAGGATCAGCAGATTGAGTAACTCTCAAAGAGGAGGGCCGGGCAAAGAGGACTGGAATACTTATCAAACGATAAGGTTCAGTAGATGTTTAATTCATCCAGCCAAAACACATACACACCCCACTACGTTAAAAGTCCCTACAATAAATGCTCAGAGGGAAAAACAGCAGCTCTATATGAAAAGGCAACAGCCCATGGGGACCACTGCTCTGCCGACTCGGTGACCAGAAGCTTCTATCCACCACTGGGGCAGCAACGAATCCATCAACCCCCTAGCCTGTTGTCTTCTGAGGTGGGGACACTCTGTGGCACCTCAGATCGGAGGGATGGCATCTTGGATAAACCTGAGGATACAGTCACATTCACTATGGAAAAGTTCGTTTGTACCGTAACAGCAAATGCCTACATTCCTATGATGGGTTCCAGCTGAGGGGCCGGCAAAGTTCTGTATCATCTCACCGGTCTTCACAGCTTCAAAGGAAGACCTATCTGATTTTTTTTTAAGGCAATAAGAGTCCGTTCCAATATTAGATAGCTATCTCTGTGTTCTCGCTAACAGCCCATACTAACGGCAGTTTGCTAATGGAGCGCCAGTGAGTGAGTTTGTGCAAGACAACCTCTCTGTGCCCACAGTCCTCATCCGCTTAAAATTCATATAGTAACTCAAATTCATGTAATAACTATGTTTCAATATGTAAATATTCCTAATACTTGAAATGTTTCCCACTATTATATCTTGGGGATTTTTGTGTCTTATAGAAAATGTATAAATGAGGGTTTCTTGGCTATAGACGATCCTAAAATGCCTTTATGGCACTTTTCATGCTGCCATGAATTACCACAATGACCGTTTAACAATATAGTAATTCACCAAGCAAACCCACTAACATCAGGGTTTATCTACAATTAAGGCAGGGACTACCAATCTGAACATTTTTTCCCACCAGCCTTCATAGTTGCTAAAATTCCTTCCATAGAAATTCATTTCTTGAACTCATAAAGACATCTCTTCATAATAGTGCTTCATTCTCCACCCCCATCCCTTGCTTATGGTAATGATAAAATACGGTCACTGTGAATAATTCAGAAAATACCAAAAAATGAACCATAAAAATCACGCGCATTCTTAGCAACTAACATTAGTAATCACATCTGTGGGTACATTTTTCTAGAGCCACGCTTCTCAAACTATATGGTAATGGATCTTCTTGACCCCCAACCCGCTGTGAATCAATGCTTCTGCGGAATACAAAAATAAGCTGCATTTAAAAAAATTTTTTAAAGGTTTTATTTATTTATTTGACAGAGAGAGACACAGCAAGAGCAGGAACACAAGCAGGGGGAGTGGGAGAGGGAGAAGCAGGCTTCCCACGGAGCAGGGAGCCTGATGTGGGGCTCGATCCCAGGACCCTGGGATCATGACCCGAGCCGAAGGCAGACGCTTAACGACTGAGCCACCCAGGTGCCCCAGTAACTGCATTTTAAAAAAAGTTTCCAAAGTCTTACTCTCAATTTCTGTATTTACTTCACCTTAATTGGTAATAAGCAGTTCATAGTCTGTGGACCACACTAGACCTTTTTTCTCTCAGATGCACAGATTCTGTTATTGTATGTACGTATCATTTTACATATGGTCTACATATAGTTTTATGTATACTTTAATTTGTATTACCTAATTTCTTCCCACTAAACAGATCATGGCCACTTGTCTCTATCCACATATGCCACCCTTTTTTAATGTGAAACGCCACTCTTCCACCTAAAACTAACAGGATATTGTTCATCAACTGTATCTCAATTAAAAACAAACCAACCCGGAGCATCTCCAAGTAGGGCAGAATCATACCTTCAGGAACTCAGACCTCTCTGAGTGAGGGACTTTGGGGAGGGGAAGGAGAATACAGGCTGTGGGCTACCAGTGTTGTCATTGTGCCCAGGGTCAGCCTAGGAACAGCCTGGGGACAAATGCAATTCCAGAGCAGGCAATAATCAAGAAAGGGGACCCGCCTGTTTTGTAGGACACCATGTAGGACGATGCCAAGTGCTATCAGTCCATAAGGACGTTTGATCCTAGCCACAAACTAACGTCCATCCATTCCGACACGCACTGTACCTGTGTTCGGGCACTGCAGGGGATGCTGGGCCACAAAGATGGGAGGCCCGGCCCGGCCCCTCCCTCCCTCCCTCCCTCCCTCCCAGGGCCCAGGTGAGTGGGGGAGCCAGACAAGTAAATAAATGACCCGAATACAGCCTGATGAATATGCATGAGACAGGCACAGATTAAGACAGGCTCCTGGGCCCCACCCCCAGAAATTCTGATTCCCTACGTCTGGGCAGGGCTCAAGATTCTGCAGTTCTGGGGCGCCTGGCTGGCTCAGTCAGAGGAGCATGCAACTCTTGATCTCGGGATCGTGAGTTTGAGCCCCACGTTGGGTGTAGAGATTACTAAAAAATAAACTTAAAAAAAAAAAAAAAAGGAAAGAAAGAAAACGATTTGGCAATTCTAACAAAGTCCTAGGTCACGCTGAGGCACCTGGTGCAGCAAGGGCCATACTTAGAGTGGTTCACCACCAGGAGCAATTCTGTACCGCAGGGACCTTCGCAAGTCTGGAGGGGGCTAGGCTGTCACAACTTGGGGTGGGAGGGGTGCCGTTGCTGGCGTCTAGTGAGCAGATGCTACTACAGTGCACAGGGCAGCCCCCGCCCCCCCCACCCCTGCAACAAAGAATTCTCCAGCCCACCATGTCAACAGAGCAGAAGTTGAGCAATTGCTCTAGAGTAAAGACACTTGAACTCCATGCCTCCGTTTTTATCAGCAAAATGGAGATAATATCTATTACATCATGTTGTTCTGAGGTCTCAGTGAGTTATGTACACGAAGTGCTTAGAACAGGGTCCGGCACATCGTAGGCACTATTATTATTAGCTGTCATTGTGACTGAAGAGCAGTCAGGAGACAAAAACAGGCAGCGAAGACATCCCAGGATGGACCTAAGTCTTCCCTACAAGTACAAACCACACTGCAGCCTTCATTAGGGGCAGCAATAATACTTATTAATGGCTCACTATGCACCATCATTGGGATGGGGAAACCAAGGCCCAGAGACATTAAGTAATTTGCCCAAAGCCATGAAGGGGCAATCTGTTGTTATTCATCCACTCAAACAGCTACTGGGCACCACAAACTACCAGACAGACCCCAGGAGAGGACACATGCTAACAAAGCAGGGCTCGCTCAGGAAACTGATCTCCACACCCCAGCAGACCAGCCACAGGGCAAAGCCCTGTTGCTCCAGTGACTTCAAAGTCCATCCCACCTAGCGGCGCCTGGGTGGCTCAGTCGGTTGAGCGTCTTCCTTCGGCTCAGTTCATGATCCCAGGGTCCCGGGATTGAGCACCACGTCAGGCAAGAGCCTGCTTCTCCCTCCCCCTCTGCCTGCCGCTCCCCTCGCTTGTGCTCACTCTCTGTCAAATTTTAAAAATCTTAAAAAAAAAAAAAAAAGTCCATCCCGCCTAGACAAGCCCTTTCCCTGGCCCCTTGCCCAGAGCCAGTCTCTGACAAAGAAGTGTCATGGTGGAGTGTGGGGGAGAACAGAGCCATGGCCAGAGACTGTGAGAGGCCTGGCTCCAATGGACATCCTGTCAGAGACTTCTCTGCTTCTGGCACCCCTTGGGCCTTGGTGCTCCCTGCCTGCCCTGCATGCACGAGGCCTCTCCTTCACCCAGGCTGCATGGCTATCAAAGCACTCCCTCTTGTCCTCCAGGCCACCCCAGGACATGGGCAAGAATCACTACCCCAATTCACAGACGAGCTGACTCAGGTTCCAAAGGGCCAAGTACCCCTAAAAGTCAGCGGACCTCAGATTCTACCCATGTCACCTGATACCAAGACCAGTCTTCCCTCAACCCACTACTTCCCCATGACTTTTGGCTTGGGGTTTTTTTTCTGATGATAAAGTAATACAAACTCAATGCAAATAATGCAAAAAAATATAGCAAAGTATAAAGGCAATAAATATTGCTCATCTCTCATCAGATAGAACATGTATAATCTTCTCCAGACATTTTTACACAAACATATTTTTTCGGATAGGACCATACTGTGTGTTCTTTTGGAATCTGTTTTCTATTCAGACATCTTTCTAGGTTAATAACAAGCCGTGTCATCATTTTAAGGCCAAGGCTATCTGCCATTGCCTGGTCACAGTATTCATTTTACAGATCCCCTATTGATAGTCATTTGGATTCGTAATTTTCCAACATTTTTAAACAATGCTGCAATGAACATTATTGGACCTATATCCCTGCCCAGTTATTCCCTTTGGATAAATTTTTTCATGTGCAATTGCTGGGTCAAAAGTTACTGTCCCTTGACATCCCAGCAGCAGTGAGGCGGACCATTACTGAAGCAGGAAGCCCTAAGCCCTACCCTTCTGATGGCCCAACTTCAGGCCAAAATTGTGATAGCAGTAGCTGCAGCTCCAGCTCACGTCACCCAGGCGGCTTCCAAATCACCCCCACCTTTCCTCTCCCACGCCTGAGATTCTGAGCACAAAACAATTTTTTTGCTTTGTTTTCTAGTTTTTAAAGAGAAAGTGCTGCTTTTTGGAGGGGGAGAAAGGCAGATTCTGGGTGCGGGCCTTACACAAGGTGGGGGAACACAGCTGGCTCCAGAATCAAATGCTTTTTCAAACCACCCCCACCTAAGCAGTGAGGGAAAAAGCTTGAGCGTTGACAATTAACGGCTTTTCCCTCCCAGGGGAAGGGCAGGCTGAAAAAGTCAGCTTCTGACAACTTGGAGCCAGAAAAGCTGTCCATGGGTAACTAGCCCTGGTCGTGTCCTTCCTCCTCCTCTTTGACCATTTCCTGGCCCTAGAACAGCCCGCCTTCCAATCAAGAAAGGGAGACCATGAAAACACCACATATCACGGTAAAAAAAAAAAACAGGTAACTGGCATGGAAATATTGTAACCTTGATTACAATGCTTTAGAAATCCTCTGTGCCGCATCTCGTTTTAACAAACACTTGAAAAAGCTAGCTCTAGGGGCGCCTGGGTGGCTCAGTCGGTTAAGCATCTGCCTTCGGCTCAGGTCATGATCCCAGGGTCCTGGGATAGAGCCCCGCATCAGGCTCCCTGCTCCGCGGGGAGCTTCTCCCTCTGCTTGTGCTGCTTCCCCTGCTTGTGCTCTATCAAATAAGTAAAATCTTTTTTAAAAAAATCTTTTAAAAAAAAGCTAGCTCTATAGAACATATATTGTAAAAGTATATCAGCACATTTACCTTATCTGGCAGAGTTGTTACACTCTGGATGACACATTTCTCTCTCTCCTCTCCTCTATCCATGGCTCACCCCAACCCCAGGATGCTGGGCCCCCCTTGCTAGCGCTCAGTCAGGCCAGGCCCTACTCCCAGCTTAGCACTGACTATTCCCTCTGGCTGGAATGCTTGTCCCCCACATGGCCCTGAGGTGCACTCTCTCCAAACACGCGTTCAGGGAAGCCTTTCAAACCCACTACAAGTAACACTGCATCCTCCTGGCTCCCAAATACGTACACCGCTAGCCCCTCCATGCCTTTTCTCCTTAGGGCATATCACCATGTAACCTACTGTGTATTTTAATCAATTATAATTCTCTGCCCATTCTCTCCACTGCTCTCTACTCTTCGCGGTTCTCAGCACACAGTAGGTGCTCAATAAATACTCAATGATTAAAGCTGACTAATCCACAGGTGTGTGAGAAAATACATTTATTTTCTTAATTTGAAATATCAGGCTTCTAGCCAAGGGCTTCTCTGGTTAAAAGCCCCCCCCCCCCCCCCCCCCCCCCCCCCCCCCCCTCTTAAAGGACTGGCCCTCTTAATATAAATCAGTGCAAAGGGAATACGACATTGTTTAAACAACGGCAGAGGCAAAGCAAGGTTGCAGGAAGGGGCAGATTTCCAACGGACAACGTGGAAGGTGGCTGGCATCCAGAGGTCTTTCAGTAGCCTCCGATTTAAAGAACTGAGACAAGGGATGGGATTGTAAGGTGAATCCAGGCCTACGCCTCAGCCTATGGCTGCCCAGAGCCAACTGCACCACGTTCCGAGGGAAGCAGCAGCTAACACAGACCTAATCACCAATGTGCTTTAATCAGAGTCAAGGTCAGGAGGGGTGCTGGCCCCTCCAGACCGTAATTAAAAAGCAAAGGGAAAAAAACGCAGAAGCAAACGACCCTCCCCTAGAGGCTCTGACATTACAGCCAGTCAATTCTCATTATTTGCAGATTCCATACTCACTAAAATTTATGTGTAGCTCCAAAATCAATAGTCCCGGAGCTTCTCCAGTCACTCATGGACTGGCACGGAGTGACCAAAATTTGAAGTGCCCAACCTGCGTGTTCCCAGTGAGGTGGGACAGAGAGACGCTCTGCCTTCTTGTTTCAGCTCTTCTGCTGTAAATTAGTGTCCTTTCACGGTCTAGCTAATGCCACACTTTTTGCACTTTTGTGCTTTGTGTTGGGGAGTCGGCTGTTTGACGCGGCGCCCAGGCCCAGGGCTGAAGTGCTGGCCAGCGTTGCTGAGCCCAGGAAAGCTGTGATGGGCGCCGAGCACAGCCAGGTTAGCGAGGCAGGCTCTGCTCAGGCCTGAGCCACAAGGCTGTTGCCTGCAAGTCCAACACTAATGCATCAGCCACGTCAATGAAATAAACTGGCTTTCAACAGAAACACACATAGAACAAGGCACTAGATTGCCCAGCAGGGGGAAACAGTGTGACCAGAGGCTCACAGGAACACGTAATGTAAGGCCCAGCAACGGTTCAGTATTCCCTAATTCAATGTTCACAGCGACTTCACAGAAAAACGGTCACCACGAATAACGAGAGAACCGACCCTATGTTAAAATGGCTGTTTTTTGGGCGTCTGGGTGGCTCAGTCGTTAAGCGTCTGCCTTCGGCTCGGGTCATGATCTCGGGGTCCAGGGATCGAGCCCCGCATCGGGCTCCCCGCTCCGCGGGAAGCCTGCTTCTCCCTCTCCCACTCCCCCTGTTTGTGTCCCCTCTCTGTGTCTGTCAAATAAATAAATAAAATCTTTAAAAAAAAAAAAAAGCTATTTTCTGTCCCACATCTTCTGGCACACTCCCTCCGCCACACCTGCTCCTCTTTGCTCGCTCGCTCGCTCAGCGGCCTTCTGCTCAGGTGTCTTCCAGTGACCCCTCCCGCGGAGCCCGTCACCTCACTCTTCGGCTGCAGTGATGACAGTCAGCAATTACCCTCTACCTCTCGGTTCCTCACCCTCAGCTAAAGTTAGACTGCCTGAGGGCAAGGCCTTTGTCTTGTTCACCCGCGGATCAGAGGTGGCCGACACAGTGCCCCCCAACCAAGGTGGGCGCCCGGGGCTTGACGGAAGGAACACAGCCCATGGCACACACACCTCCTCCTCCCCTCGGGCCCAGGCAGCGCTGGCGCTGAGGGTGAAATCCCACTGCTCCTGAGTCTGACAGGAAATGTCTACCAGACCTGGGGCCACATGAGGCTATTCAGGCAAATGTGGCTGGTCCAAGTCGAGATGCGCTCTAAGCCTAAAATATGCACAAGAATTTGAAGGCTTAGTAAAAAAAAATACACATAAAATATCTCATTAACTACTTGTATGTTCATTTCCTGTTGAAATTATACGATGCTGGGCGTTCTAGGCCAAACAAAATAGATTAAAATTAATTTCAGCTGTTTTTTTTACTTGTTAATGTGGCCCCGAGGGAAGTTTTCATGACTTAGGTAGCCTGCTGTGAGTCCACCTTGGTTATAATACTACCAAGAAAAGGTCAGCCAGGAACACAAGCCTACTCTTCACTGCTGCCTAGCACTCTCCAGAGCAAGGCCGGAAACACCTGTCCTGCAGCTTTCTGTGACACACACACCTAAGTGTATTCAGAAAGAAGATTGTGAAATCAGAGCTAAAAGTTTATCAGATGAACCAATTTTAGACTCAGAAGGTAAGCACCCTGTGGAGCCTTCTTGGGCCCAAAAAGCCAAGTACAGGCATACAAATATTTGTCAAATAAAGCAATCCTTTGCAAAGAAGAAAAAAAAAAAAAAGAGCCTATTTCTGAATTGTCTACACAGAGTTTGGAATGGCAGAACATGGGAGCTAGAAGGGATGTGGAAAATGACCTGGCTCTGCCACATTACTGAACCATGAGACCCTGTACTCCCAACATCCTCAACTGGAGAAGAGGCAGACCCCACTTTCCAGGACTGTGCTCTCCAGAACTTTCTACAATGATGGAACTGTTCTCTGCTCTGTCCAATATGGTGGCTACTAGACTCTTGAAATGTGGCTACTGAATTTCTCATCTTATTTCAATTAATTTAAAGGTAAAGAGCCACACATGGCCAATGGCTGTCATATTGGATAGCAGAGTTCTATCCAATCTATCACAGACTGCCCTGACAGGAGATAAAGCTTATAAAAATCACTTTGTAAACTCTTAAGCCCTATAGAAATGGCAGGGGTTTTGTTGTTTAATATATTAGAAATGTGAGATTCTGAGAGATTTCAATGGCCCCAAGAGACTCGATTCATCAGCAGTCAAAAAAAAATTTTAAATAAATATGCAGGTTTTACTTCACCTGGGGGAGAAGGGCGGCCAGTGTTCGTGGATATAAACAATCAGAATAGAGGGGTGGGCGATAACCCTTCACACACAACTCAGAAAACATGCTTTTAATCCTTTTTTTTTTTTTTTTTTTTTTTGCCACGCTCAGATCTGGTGCCTCCAGGGCCTAGCCATGCTGTCAGAAATCAAGGCTGCCGGTGTCCTCCCAGTAGATTATTCTTATCTCCCACACCCTCATTCTTAGGGACCAGATGTTTCCTGCCCTTTTCGGTGACCTTCCCTACTATTTCTCCTGCTATAGAAACACGTCCTCCCAACAGCTCCCTGCAGCCCTTCGGTGCTCTGACAGAGTCATTCACAGGTTTCAGACCCATGCGGGGCTTGTTCAAATTTGTTGATGGATGGTAAAACCAACCACCACTAAAAAGGGATGGGGACTAATTGGTAGCTGCGAAGAATGCTCGTCTGTTTACACTCACGTTGGAAGATGCTCATGAAATTCAAATCAAGTTCTTGTCTCCCCCAAGACTCCTCCCAGCAGGAAAGCCCTTCCAGTCTAAACAGCTTTTTGCTACCATTAAGATCATTATATTCTACACGCAAACAGACAATAAGGAAATGAGCAGGGAAGCAGAAGGGGGTGAATTTTTAGGACAGAAAGTCAAAAATGGTACAAGTCTAAGGAAATAAACAATGTTTCCAAGTACAACTATAAGGAGCCACCCTAAAATATTGGAGAGATTTTTGTCAACTCATTCATTCTTCTCCATTATAGAGTGCAGCTAATTCTTCCCTCAATCCTTTCAAGCTTTTCCGCAGCCGCATGAACTTTAGTGCTCGCTCCACACAGCCCTTGGTTTTGGCCCCACCGAGCACCCATGATGAAAAACATGTGAAATAGGATCCACATGTGTTCCACCCACACGCTGGGCTCAGCCCTGTATTTCATTCTGTCAGAGAGCGGCTGTTGCTCAACTCCATGGAGGGGACGCCAGCAATCATCCTCCAGCTATTAAAACAAGATCAAGCAGCCTGGTGTCAGCAGGACTGACACCACCTCACCAAACAGGGACCCAGCCTCCAGTACCTCAAGTTCAGTCTCCCGTCTGTTGATGTCATCCGTGGATTGATTTAACTTCTCCAGTTCTCCCTAGTGAAGAAAAGAGGGAAGAAACTTTTAAGGGATTCGTCTTTTGTTTCCAGTATGATGGAGCGCATTCTCGGCAAAAGTACTCTAGCACCATTTATAGGCAGAGGGATGAGTCACTATTAATTCTCAAGGAAAACAGCTGAGCCCTGGCTTGAAGAGCAAATGAATGTCAGTTATTTTTTCTTGATGGTGTCCCTTTCAAAAATGCCTTAAGGTCCCAGGGATTTTTTTCTTGGAAGGTCAAGTATTTATTGCAGGTATGTGCCTTCAGGTAAACCCACCTGTTACAAATGGTTTAGGAGTCACATTAAAGCAGGATCTTCTGCCTTAGAGCAAGAACTTTGCAGAAAAGACAATAAAATAAACAAGGCCACGCCGAAACTATAAACCCAGTGAAATGATTTAAATCAAGGGCAGAATTCCGGCATTAACTCATCAGTGGTTGAGTGCTTTTTCTAGAAATGAAAATCTTTTCCCTTCAAACTGTCGATTATTAAACCTACCTAGCTGTTTTAACAAAACAAAACCTAGCTTTAATCCTGATCTTTTAAATAAACATTTATAAACTGACATTTTGTAAAAAGTACCCAGCGAAGTTAACTCATTTTACTCTGCAAACAAAGGGTCTGGTAAACCGGATTCCCCTACCAGGAAAACAAGATTTAGTAGTCTAAAGTAGTGATTTTAATTAATAGAATTCCTAATGCAAAGATTTTTCCACCTGATCTTTATCTTGCTAATCTGCCAAAACAATTCATTTAAATGGCAACAGCTGAGTTAAATGGGCTTTTAATTGATCTGCGCACTGAAAAACCAATTAGGGCTCCAGAAATTGCAGAGCACGATTAAAAGCAACATATATACATATATGTATATAATGATTAATGGAGAAGGTAGAAAAACGGGTCTTGGAAAGAGATTTGCTGTGCTTTTTGCCTAGAGGGTCACTCCTAGATCTTGGCTTAGAAATTGTTTTTTAATCATCTCCCTCAGAAATGGAGGCTCAGAAAGCCAGGCCAATCCCCTCGCCTTCTCCCCGCGTGAGCTTTGCGCATCAGTTGTCCCCGGTTTCTGTTCACACCCCGACCTCCTAACAAGGAAAAGCTGGGTTTTCGACCCTTTGAAGCCAAGCGGAGGTTTGAGCCAGGGGTGACAATAAGCCCTTTGCTAAACAATGAATCCGAGAGGAGGAAGATGGCTCAGGCCGGGCACCTCCGCCAGGTGAGAGCTCGCCACCCGGGCACCAGTGCCAGCCCACGCTGCAGGGGCGGACAACGCCCACGGTGCCCAGCGCCCACGCGGCCCGGCCGACCCCCTCCGCCCCCAGCCGGGAGGCCGCGCGATGCCCGCCGCGCCGCGAGCCTGGCGGGGGGACCCCGACACCCGCATGGCGCCCGCGCCCCCTTTTTCCCTTTGTTGCACATCCGCCCGAACCGCTGGGCACACTGCGGCGACCCCCAGATCCTGCCGGGGGTCTGCGGGGGTCACCCACGATAGAGTCAGGCCGCATCCACGCGGGCACCGCAGCCTCCCCGTGAACCCGGTGAAACTGGGAATCCGGACCCTCTCTTCTCGCCCCCGGACCTACGTGGCCACCACCGCCCGGGACCGCAGGCACTGGGGGCCGCGAGGCGGATGTAAGTGTGGATGCCCGCCTCCGCGGCGCCCCCCGCGCGCCCTACCTGGATCCGGGGGTCCACCTCTTCTTCCTCCTCTAGCCCCTGTTCCATCCCCTCTTCTTCCTCCTCCTCCAAGTCCCGGGCCGACGGCGGGAGCTCTGAGGGCTCCTCCGAGCGGCTCCGCTTCAGCGCCGCGTCCATAGGGGCAGCCGGAACGCGAACCGCGCGGCGGACTTCGGAGCGTCTGGAGGGGTGGCAGCCGCCGCAGGCTCGGCCAGAGCAGTCTCGCCCCAGCCCGGCACAGTCCGGAGGCGCCGCGGCCGACACCGGGGAGGCGCCGCTCGCCGATGCGGATCCCGCCGGCCCCGGCTGAGCGGAGGAAATGGGCGCGGCCGCCCCCTTTCTGCCGCGGCCGTCAGCGCAGCTGCGCCCGCTCCGCCCTCGCCCCGCCGGGCCGCCCTCGGCGCTGTGACTGTTCGCAGCCAGTCCCAGTCACCCAGGTCTCCGTCACAAAAACCCCGGCTCCCTGAACGCCTTCAGGGTGGTGAACTAGGACAGCCGGCCCCCCTTGTCAACTTAGCCGCCCGATGGATCACAAACTCCCCACCGTTGGCCGCCTCCTTTCCGGGTAGCGTTCCCCCTCCCGCCTCAGCCAGAGCAAATTGTATGGAAGGAAAGTTTGGGGTATTTCCGCTGTCTGAAGTCACCTTGGAAAGCTTGTACTCCGTGACCCTGGACCAGTTTCAAGATTCACTCAAATCCCTGTATACCTCCAAAGCACCTTTCTCCCCTTGGGTGAACCTTGGGAATTGGACCTACTTGAAGAGTTCCCCCAGAACGGGGAATTGAAACATATGCTCACAGGGACCCAGAAGTACAAAGAGGGCAGCTGGGTGCTGCTTCGCGCCTGGAGTCCTTGGCCAGAGGCTCGGGGGCCCCTGTTGGGCAGAGAGCCCCGTACCCAAACACCCAGGCTCTCACAGGTGTGCGAGGGTCCTACCTGAATAGCCAAGAAGTGTGGAAACTCCCGGGGTGATCGGGGATGTGGGTGGGTAGGGACAGCCTTCTCCAAGTGGCGGCAGATGTAACCCCTGTTGGTGGGCACACTCTGTCCGAGGATTTATGAACTGGCCAGATTTCCTGCCCACCTTGCCTGACAAACTCAACATCCGGAGGCCAAAGAAGGAAGGGGTAGGTCTGTGCTTTTATGAAACGTCAGGGCCACTGTGATGCCAAGGGAGCACAAATTCAGATGACCTTCGCCAAGGAGGCCAGGACATCGCCACTGGCCACTGCTAATGTTTCCACTACAAAAATGCAGACTATGTACACTCTCTACACAGAGGCTGGTGGCCCATCAGCTCTGTGAGGTTGGAGGACAAACTTGCTTGAGAAAAAAGTTTTCTGAGAGCCTATCTTGAAAGGCACCTTTGGGAAACCTGCTTATGATGGCTTCATCAGAAGCTACATTGTGTGTGGGGCGGTGGGGGGGGGGTTGCTCCTTGGGCAAGGTACTTCGGTCCACCGTGAAAGGAGATTCGTTCTGTCTCCTGGAGGTAACACAGGCGTACACAGTGGGTTGGTTCGGGAAGAGTCACACCTGGTCACTGTTCTTACCATCAAGGGAGAGCCCGCAATTCTTTGAGAGAGGTCCTGAAACCCCTCAATAAAAACCTAGTTGCTTTTGCTTTTCCACCAGTGTTTCCCCAGTGGCTTGTAACGGAGCCCGTAACTGAGCAGGTTTATCCTAGCTGTGAATAAACTAAGAGACAGAGGTTGAAAACAAGAAGAGTGAGGTCAGCCCTGACTCTTACGTGCTTCCCAGTCGGTGGAACCCCACCCTCACCATTCTAAACAACAACCTCCTAAATACACTTCCATTTCAGCTTAGATCTAAGAGTGATAGAATGGTTCAGAATGCCACCACGGACATCGGGAAACTGCTCTAGAACATCAGTTCAGGCTTTTTTTGTTGTATTTTTAGGAGACCTGGGCCAGCTACAGCATTAATCCCAATAGTGTTCTGAAGTTAAAATAAGGAACATAAATCATAGTACTACTCTATTTTTTTTTTAAGATTTTATTTATTTATTTGACAGAGAGAGACACAGCGAGAGAGGGAATACAAGCAGGGGGAATGGGAGAGGGAGAAGCAGGCCTCCTGCTGAGCAGGGACCCCGATGAGGGACTCGATCCCAGGACCCTGGGATCATGACCTGAGCCGAAGGCAGACGCTTAATGACTGAGCCACCCAGGCACCCCTCTCTGTATTTTTTTTTTTATTGGTACATAAATGCATAGGAAATGAAGCAGGGAACGAACTGAGGGTGACAAGGCAGAGGTGCTTGTGTGGTTACAGGGAAGGTCTCTTCGAGAAGTGTGCTTTGAACCAACACCTGAGAGAAACGAGAAAGTGAACCCCACGTACCTTCCTGGGGAGAGCGCTCCCGCCACAGAAGCTGCATGTGCGGAGGTCCCCGGGTGAACCCGTGCCTCAGGTGCTGGAGAGCCAGGGACACAAACCTGAGACCTGCAGATGGGTAGACCAAGGAGGGCCATGACGGGGTAAGCAGCTCGGATTTTAGTGAGTGATATGTAATCACTCTGGCGGTATGGGAACTGGACTGGGGTCACTGGGGAGCTGGGGGCAGAGGGGACACAAGGAGATGAGTTAGGCCAATGGTCTAGGGGTGGGAGAGGAGAGACACCTCTGCTGGTTGCTTCCCTTTCTCAGCTGAATGGCGGGCACGGTCGGCAGCTGAGAGTTAGGGGGGCAGGGGAGGCTAACGGCAACACTGGACGCACTGGAGGAGAGACATCGAAAGAGCTGGGAAGTCAGTTGACCAGGGGAATATATTATAATTTCCAGGCTGCACTGAGGACCCACCTGCGGTTTGGGATGCTCAGTGTGGCCAGTCAGCAGGGATGAGTGGTTTTTCCCACCCAAGCTCAGCTTCTGGACACAGGTGGAGAGTAGTGAGAATGTCAGCTTTAACCAGCATTGGGATTCTTCCACCAAAGTCTTACAACGGTGGGGGAGAAGCGTAAGGGGGTTGAGGGCAACTGCAGGTATATATAACAACTTTAATGATGGCCCATGCAACTGAAACTGGAGAGAGTGGGGGAGAGATCATTAAAATATCAGGGAGTGATGATGAAGCGCTGAATCAAGAGAGAGAAAAAGGGTATGAATTGAAGACTGTGTGGAAGTTGGTGGCCAATACTATCTGGAGAGAGACTTAAAGATGATTCCAGAGTTTCTAGTTTGAGTGATTGGATGACACCATTAAAACCTATAGAGGTTTTGGTTGGGAAGATAACAAATTTGTTTTTTAGATTTGAAGGGGAAAACCCTGAAAGTTCAACTGTGTTGTGTTTGGAAATTGGGATCCAGGTTATCCAAAGGTTGAACAAAACTCACCGGAAGGTCATTCTTGTTGCCTCAATATACCTCCCTGACTTAGCAAGTGTGTTATAGCTCCTCTGATCTTTGAGGATAACGAAGGTTGTATTTCTCCTCCTCTGCCCCACACCTTAAGCCTAAGGGAATCAGGTATTTACACAAGAGGTTTTTTTTTTAATGTTTTTAAAGTGAAATTTGCAAGCTGAAGTGGCCAGGAGCATTAATTCTATGTGTTTGAGTATTTACCTCATGCATACACTATTCCAGCTACCAATTTGAGGGCCCCAAACATATAGACAACAAAGTCATAGTGTCTTCTGATTTGGGGAGACACAGCCCCCACAAAAATTGTGCCCCCAAATTGTGCAACCATATGAGTTCCTCACTGTGAAGTTAAGGCTCTTTCTGTCAAACTTCAGTGCCATCAAAAGAAGATTCCCTGCAACACCAATTTTTTTAAAGATTATTTGAGAGAGAAAGTGTGTGTGTGAGAGCGGGGGGAGGAGCAGACGGAGAGGGACAGAGGGAATCTCTAGCAGACTCCCCACTGAGCGCAGAGCCCGATGCATGCATGGGGCCCAACCTGAGCCGAAATCAAGAGTCGGACGCTCAACCGACTGAGCCACCCAGGCACCCCTACCAATTGTTTAAGCCCTATAAAATAGAAACTGCCTGTTAACCCTTATAAAATAGAAAACTGCTCTTCTGAACTAAGAAGACATGAATCTGCATTCCCATCACATTCTGGGAGCAGTGACTGAAGAAACTGACAATCAGCATCTTCTCTCTGCCCATCTGTAACCTTTACATGCTGCCTTAGGCCAGAGATTGCAAACTGGGAGCTACTGTTTGGATCAGACCCTAGGGTATGTGTGGTCTGGCTGGCACAGTGCTTTATAAATTTGAGCCCGCAGTTAAAACTCCAGAAATGCTGGGGCACCTGGGTGGCTCAGTCGTTAAGCGTCTGCCTTCGGCTCAGGTCATGATCCCAGGGTCCTGGGATCGCGCCCCGCATCGGGCTCCCTGCTCCGTGGGAAGCCTGCTTCTCCCTCTCCCACTCCCCCTGCTTGTGTTCCTGCTCTCGCTGTCTCTCTCTCTGCCAAATAAATAAACAAAATCCTTAAAAACATAAAAAATAAAATAAAATAAAACTCCAGAAATGCAATGTGAAAATTCAGACTTCCCTGTGTGGCAAGAGTCCGGAGGAGATATGAGGAGTGGGTGACCTTTTAAAAAGGTCATGCACGTTCACATCAACCTCAGAGTCCTATGGGCAGACTCGCTTCCACCAGCGGGCTGCACACAGGTGAACCCCCACCTCTCCTCAGCATCCCAGTGGGAAGCTGGTTCCCTTTGCCTTTCTCTCACTCTCTCTTCTCTCCCACAGACCCCAAAGGATTATGGCACATGGCAAGATGGAAGAGAATTTTAAAGGAGACTTCCAGACCCTTCAACCTTACTTTTTGGCCCCAGATGACTGGTTGTCAGAACTCAAGGAGCTACAGAAGCCAGTTCTTGGAAAGACATCAGGGCCTCCACATTAACAAGGCATCTGTTTCATTCCACGATTCGGTGACATCAGTGTGTTGCCAAATTGTCTTGCACTGTGGCCACTCCCCTCTAATGAGAACCTTTATTTGTGTCCTGAATTGAATTACATTCAAGCCTCTTGGCCCAGATGAATTACAGGCCAGAGTACTTACAGAACCCAGGAAAGAGACTTTCAGTGTTTATCTGTGATCTTAGGGGACTTGCAGATTTTTCAAAAGGTGCTGGAATCCTGGAGACAGAAAAAGTGTTCCATTAAAAAGAAAAAAGAGGGTTTCATACTCTGTGAACTGGTGGGCGTAGCAGATTGAGAACATGATTCTAGAATGGATTTTAAAGGGGAAAGGGCATTTGTGATCCCTTGGAAGAAAAGTGATTGATCACTGTGACCCAGCTTGGGTTAGCCAAGAACAAATCATGTCAGCCATGCCCTCATTTACTTATTCCACAAGTTTACTAGTCTATGCAAGGAAGGAAACACGCAAGACAGGAGATCTTCATTGTTTAAAGATAATGGATACAGGAAAAGGCCACCTGAAGAAATCCACTTATAAAGGAAACCAAAATTTTGTATTAAATAATAAAAAGGTTTTTACTCGGACTTAACCCTGCAAAATGAAACTTAAAATTATGAAAATAAGGGTTTTTTTTCTTCCATTTAAAAAACTATTTATGGATATTTACCAAACATCTATTATGTGACGCCCTCTGGCAATGAAGATCGAGCAGTGAACCAACTGGACAAAAATCCCTGCTCTCACTGGGGTTTATAGTCTAAGGGAAGACAGAGAAAATGTTTCAGATACATAAATAAACAAAAGAGTTGCAGTTAGTGATAATGACAGTGCTGCGAGCAAGAAGATAACCAGATGAAGAAGGCTGGAGAGTGGGGCTGCCCTAGATGGGAGGTAGAGAAGGCCTCTAGCTGAGATTTGATGATGAGAAGGAGTCAGGCAGCCCCGTTCTGGAGGAAAGAGTGTCCAGACAGTGCGGACCATGAGGATGAGGAGGGAACCCCCCGGAGAGCCCACATGGTGGCGGAGAGTGAGCGAGGAGTGAGGAGCGAGGAGGGGGTGTTGAAACCAGGTGCCAGACGGGCACAAATCAGATGACGTGGGGCCTGGGAGGCCACAGGAAAGAGTTTGGATTTTATTATAAATGTGATGAGAAGGCATTGGAGGGATTTCAGTTACGGAATGACATGATCCAATTTGTATGTTTAAAGGCTGACTGTGGCTGCCATGTGGAAACAGGATGGCCGTGAAGGCAAGGGCGGGGGCAGGAGCACCAGTGACAAGGCTGTCATGGGGGGCCCCGGTGAGAGAGGTGGCCACTGGGCTAGGTGATGGTGGGGAGGTGGCATGGAGTCCGTTCAAGACGTAGTGGAAAGGTAGGCCCAACAGCACTTGCTACTGCATCAGATGTGAGAGTGGGCAGGTCAGAGGCATCAAGAATGACTCGAGATTTTGCCTTGAGAGGAGGCTGAAGGACGCTACCATTTACTGAGTGAGGCAGGGAGGACTTGAGCAGGTTTGAAGTCAAGAAGTGTGTTTCTAGGGGCGCCTGGGTGGCTCAGTCATTAAGCGTCTGCCTTCGGCTCAGGTCGTGATCCTAGGGTCCTGGGATCGAGTCCCACATCAGGCTCCCTGCTCAGCGGGAAGCCTGCTTCCCTCTCTCCCTCTCCCCTGCTTGTGTTCCTGCTCTCGCTATCTCTCTCTCTACCAAATAAATAAATAAAATCTTAAAAAAAAAAAAGTGTGTTTCTAAACACCTAAGTCTGAGAGGCTAATAAACACTCAGTGGACAGCAGGATACACATCCCAAGGCCAGCCAACTGCAGGCAGATGGTATTTAAAGCCCAGGGACTGGATGGGTCCCTTAGGAAAGGGGGGGACACTGGAGAGAAGAGGCCCAGGACAAAGCTCCGGACACACCAACACTTAGAGGTTGGGCCTTACAGGAGGGCCCAGGTAAGAGTGCTGCCCGCAGCTCATTCTTAGAAGAGCAACAACCACCACCACAAAAACCATCAGTCAGCTATTGAGGATTTTGGGGGGGCATATTTTTCTGATAAAATTGAAGATCATATGTGTAATTCGTAGATTGAGATTTTCACAACACAGGGGTGCGTGGGTGGCTCAGTCAGTTAATCGTCCAGCTCTTGATCTCAGCTCGGGTCTTGATCTCAGGGTTGTGAGTTCAAGCCCCGTGTTGGGCTCCATGCTGCGCCCATGGAGCCTACTTTAAAAAAAAAAAAGGATTTTCATAACACAGCCATAGACAGTATAATTTGACAAAAATATGTTTGCTAATTTTCCCAGGTAGTCTTTCACCCCCTTTGATGTTAGACTCATTCTCACTTGAAGTGTTTTTGGTCCTCGTCGTCCTTGGTTGTCTCCGATCTAACACTGCCATTTCCTCATTTGTCAATGGCTTTGCAAATAAATGACCAGGGCAGGTCCCCAAAACTGCTTTCCTATTCTTGAAATCTTGCCGATCTTGCAAGACTGACGGTTCCACTTTGCCATCAATTTTTATGTTATTTGCATTATATCTGCATTATGTTGTTGACATATGTCTCACAACTATAGAGATAATGCTGGACAAAGACTTTGACCCAATGGAAAGGGGCAGAAGCTTGGTATTGAAAGGACTGCTGTGCAGTCAGGTTTGGGGTGATTAGTTTTGTGTCATGGCAATGTTAGCTGCCTATCGCGGAGACCACTCATGGTTCAATGAGTCCATTCTCCAGTTCTTGAAGCACTTCACTCAACAGCGTTTTCCTACCTACCACTGGCTAGGCATGGCTCTGTTGACTGAGTGAGCAGCAGGAATATGTCATTTCAGGCCTGTCCCACAAAAGCTTCCCTGCTGTGCTTCCTTATGTTCTTTCCTCTTCTGTGGCTGAATGCAGATGACAGTGAAGCTGAAGAAGAGCAGATCCAGGAGGTGGAGAGAACCTAGATCCCCAAGAGGCTGCATGGAGGAGAGCGTTCCCACCAACCTGAGCACCCTGAATTGTTGTTGCCTAAGCTACAGATGACATGCCATTGTGTTTAGCCATTTAAGCCTTGGGTCTATTTGTTACTGTGGTGTAGCCTATCCTAAATGACGCACTGTTCCATCTAACTTCGAGAATGGGGTAATGAATACACCATCTTGAGGAGCCCCTTATACATTTGCACAACAGCCTTAGCTGGTACTGGGCAAGTTTCCGTGGACAAGCTGAGAAACACGGGTGGTTGCTAGCCCACGTCAGAGAAGTAGTGATGGACCAGACAACCTAACCTAATGGCTAATGAGTCACTGTCCAAGCATACTACATCCCTTTGGGCTTGATTCTTGGCTCTGTCCTTTCCAACATCTATAGTAATGACTCAGATGAAAATAGAGAAGGCATGCTTCTCAAACTTGCAGAGAACATGATGCTGGCAGGGTACCCTGGATTGCACAGTCCTGATCTCGGCACTAAGTTTTCATTATGTTGTGGTATCATGACAACCACAAAGAAAATAATTGACAAAGACTTTGATCCAAAGGGCAGAGGCAGGAGCTTGGCTTTTATAAGAAGGATCAGTGAGTGGAATAGAACATAGTGAAATTCACTGGAGCTAAATATCAGGGCATGAACTGAGTCTGAAATAAACTAGAGCAAGATGGAGAAGACGTGGCTTAAGACATCACATTTTTATAAAAGATTTAGATGTTTTAGGCTGCATTACCAAAAGTATTGTGTCTAGAATGAAAAGGTAATAATCCCATTTTTTCCTCCACCAATGGAGACTGTCCTGGAGTTTTTTAGTCAAATGCTACACTAGACATAAAATATGTTCAGAGGAGAGCTCCCAGGCCTATGAAAGGGACAGGAATATGAATTTAGTCTTAGAAAAATTATTTTCTAGGGATGCCTGGCTCAGTCCATTAAGCAGCTGACTCTTGATTTCAGCTCAGGTCATGATCTCAGTCAGAGTTCCAGGATCAAGCCTCACACCGGGTTCTGTGCTCAGCAGGGAGTCTGCTTGAGGACTCTCTCTCCCTCTCCCTCTCCCTCTGACCCTCCCTGCACTCAAGAGCACTCGCTAGCTCTCAAATAAATAAATAAATCTTTAAAAAAAAAAGAAAAGAAAGAATTTTCTGTTTGTTAAGTCTGTCCAATTTTTAATTGAGCTGGCGCAAGAGGTAGTGAGTTCCCTGTCTCTGGAGGTGTTCAATTAAGTTAGCTATATACAATTACTGATATTCAGTTATTTTTGACCTACAAGAATAGCAATTTCATATGGTTCCACCTAACCTTTGGTGGAAATGGTGGGGGGAGGGAGTCAAGCAATTGATGGTATTTTTTTTTTTTTAAAGATTTTATTTATTTATTTGACAGAGAGAGACACAGAGAGAGAGGGAATACAAGCAGGGGGAGTGGGAGAGGGAGAAGCAGGCTTCCCGCCGAGCAGGGAGCCCGATGTAGGGCTCGATCCCAGGACCCTGGGATCATGACCTGAGCCGAAGGCAGACGCTTAACGACTGAGCCACCCAGGCGCCCCAACAATTGATGGTATTTTAAGAGCAAGTGACAGAAACACAGCTCAAACTGGCTTAAACAGAGGAAGAGAGGGGTGATAGTGGAGTGGGAGATGTATCAATTTATGTAACTTAAAAGTCCAAGGAAATTCTAGCTTCAAGTATGGCTGGATCTGGAGTCTATCTGCATCCCTCCACCTTGCCGTCCTTTGGGCTGGCTCTATTCCCAGACAGGCCTGCCCTTGTGCTGGACAGTTGGGCACCAGCAGCTCCAGGTGTGGGTTAAACCAGCTGAACAACCCCAACCAAGAGTCTCTCCTCACCAATAATGCCTGGGCCTGACTCTTACTGAACTGACTTGGGTCACATGTCCATCCTTGAATCAGTAAATGAGGCTGGGTGTGTCAGGGGTGGAGAGGAGTGGAATTACGGATTGGCTTGGCCTTCATTACAAGCTGATCCTGGAGTCCAGATAAGGGGGGTGGGGGGGAGGGTGGTCAGCCACATAGCATAAAGTAAAGAAAGGGTAGGTTTCCAAAACAAACAAAAATACTGAGGTGCTATGGGCCAAACTGAATGATGAGAAGGATCAGCCGGGTGAAGAGCCAGGCAGAGAGGACAGTTGGTACTGATGGAGAAATGACCTAAGTGGGTTTGAGGAACAGAAAGAAGGCCAGGGTTTCAGTTACCTATTGCTGTAAAACCAAGCACCGAAACTTAATAGCTTAAGGTAATAACCATTTTCTCTCTCTTGGTTCTCTGAAATGGCTGGACTCGCCTAAGCAGTTCTCTGCTCCATGTGATTTCAGCTGACTGCCTCACTCCCTAGCAGGCAGTCCGTGCTGCAGGCCAGGGGCTCATCAGCGACTATGGCCCAGAACTACTCCTCCGCATGGCTTCTCCTTGGGGCCTTTGTTTTCTCACAGCACGGTGGCTGGATTCCAAGAGAGGAAGCAAAAGTTGCCAATCTTCCCAAGGCCTCAGCTCAGAAGTCCTAGAACATCAATTTTACCACATTCCATTGGCCAAAGTCGTCACAGGGCCAGCATATTCAAGGAGTCTGACATTAGTATACAGCAACAAGAAGGAGCTGATGGCAGCCATCCTGGGGGACTATCTTTCCCAGCCAGTGTGACTAGGACATAGTGAAGGGCAGAGTGGTGTGCGATGGAGTTGGAAAGGTAGCAAGGGACTGGATCAGGGTCAGCAAACTGACCCACACACCAAATCCAGCCCATTGCCTGATTTTGTAAATAAAGTTTTATTGGAACCCAGCCACATTTATCTGTTTATCATATTGTAGATGGCTACTATCTTGTTACAACAGCAGAGCTGAGTGGTTGCCACACAGATCATATGGCTCACAAAGCCTAAAAGATGTACTATCTAGGCTTTTACAGAAAAGTTTGCCAGCCCCTGGGCTAAGTCATGGGTGCCTTAGAAGTCTTGTTAAGGAATTCGAATTTACTCTGAGTGACGGGAAGCCATTAGATGGTTTTAAACCAGTGAGCCACGTTCTCTGACCTCCATTTTTAAGAGCTCTGCTCTGGGAATGGATTAGGGGAAGACAGAAGTGAAAGCAGGGAGACCAGAAGCAGGCTATGGCAGTCATCCAGATGAGAGATGGACAAGTAGAAAACCGAGAGTAGATGAATTTGGCACATGTACTGAGGAGAGGAAGCCCACAGGACTTGCTGAGCCACCAGATATGGAGATGAGAGAGAGAAATCAAACATGACTTCTAAGTTTTTGGCTTGAGCAACTGGGTTCATGGTGGTCCTATTACATGAAAAGAGAAAGACTTAGGGAAGAGAGGGTTAGGGGGTAAAAGCATCAAGAGTTCCATTTTTGTGGGCGCCTGGGTGGCTCAGTTGGTTAAGCATCTGCCTTCGGCTCAGGTAATGATCCCAGGGATTGAGTCCCACGTCAGGTTCCCTGCTGAGCGGGGAGCCTTCTTCTACCTCTGCCCCCCACTACTGCTTGCTCTCACTCTCTAATGCTCTCTCTCTCTCAAATAAATAAAAAAAATCAGTGGAGACAGCAAATATAGAGAGACCTTTTTTGAGAAGTTTTGCGGCAAAATGAATGAGTCAAAGCCACGGATGTCCATTGCAGGCTCATGACCTTTAAAGTCCCTTTCAATCCTGAGAATCTCTGACTCCATGAAGCACCTACTATGTGTCAGCTTACTCCTTGTCTGCAGTGCTGATGAGAAATGTCTTCCTGAAGGCTCATAGGGAAGCTGGACAGAGCACAAAAGAAATGCGTACCTAGAGCTTCAAGAAAAAACAAAACAAAGAAAGCTTGCAGCCACCCAGAGGCAAGTGTAGGTTTTCAAATGGTTTCTCCATGTTGTAGGAAGATCTGCAAACCCATCAAGCCAGCAGTTTCATTTCTGCTGGGTGTGCACACAAGCTCTTCCTTCCACACTTGCCCAAGGAAACTCATTCATGCCAACTTCTGAAATTTGCTGCCAAATATAAATGTGTGACCCAAAGAATAAGCAGATTTCTGGAATAAGGACACAAATGCGTCTTGTAGAAGGATACATGGTATCATTTTTGTTTCAAAAATGTGTTACTTTTGGGGCGCCTGGGTGGCTCAGTCGCTAAGCATCTGCCTTCTCAGGCAGATCATGACCTGCTCAGGTCATGATCCTGGGGTCCTGGGATCGAGCCCCGCATCGGGCTCCCTGCTCTGCGGGGAGCCTGCTTCTCCCTCTCCCACTCCCCCTGCTTGTGTTCCCTCTCCCGCTGTGTTTCTCTCTGTGTGTCAATAAATAAATAAAATATTTAAAAAAAAATGTGTTACTTTTTTCTGGAAAACAGTTTCTCATGACAGATATCTACGACAAAACATACTCATGCACATAGAATCTATTGTGATTTAAAATATATATATTTTTAAAAGTCTATTTAATCACAGGCTGTAAGGAAGACATGGAGATAATTTTGTATCTAATTCCATTCCCTGATGGTCTTAAAAGACACCATCTGACCCCAAAGACTGGGCTCTGAACCATTTGCTATTCTATTTTATAGAGGTACAGGCTGGCCCGTTAGGTTGCCTGTCTTCCTGGATCTATAAAAAGGTGTATCTACAATCGTAACAAGGGCCATATTTCTGTCTTTGCCCATGAACTAGTTTAGAATCCCAGATCTACTCCTTTTGAAGCTGTACAACCCAAGTCTTTAACCTCTGGGAGCCATGATTGTCTTATTTGTCAAGTGGTGATAATAGATCTACTTTGCTGTTGTGTATTAAATAAGCTAATGTAAAAAAAGGTCTGTGTACCTATTCTGAGTACAACAAATGGTAGCTATCATGAAGAGTAATATCTAGGAGTATACCCAATCCTTATTTCAAAGGCCAACCTACATCATGAACCACCAAGAAGAGTCCCAGATCCCCTGGGTTATACTATTCCATGATCCAGATTGTCTCTCTGTTTAGAATGACCTTGATGCTTTGGGAATCCCATAGTTAGCAATTCGCAGCCTGACTTTCAATGTTCCCGAAGCCTCAGATTGCACAGAAGCGGAAAGGTTCTATCCCCAAGCCCTACACACCTCTGAGTCAGCTTCCTTGAAGACTCTGACGAAGGGAGACAACAGGCCTGGGGATGATCATCTTTTTCATCTGACTTTAGCTGGTAAAACCCATCTACATAGAAACACACAGGCTTTGGGAGACAAGGCACTCCAGTGAAAGGGTCCCTTGCGTTGGCCCTGACCTGACCGCACGGAAGCCGGCTGTCTTTGACCATCCCCTCTTCTTGGACTTGAAGAAACAGCTGTAGAGGTTATGTCAGGTCTTAGGGATATTTCCATTTCAGTATATTTTGTTTTTGTTTCTTGAGGGGTTGATGAGGAGGATAGCTTTCCATTACAATTCATGGATAGTAGCTGATGCTCTCTGTGCTCCCAACCGCCAGCCCCTCTGGGATTCCAGCTGCGGCCAGGGTGGACATTCTCCACACACACAGGCAGTGCCCGCCTCAAGTGCTGGTGGAGTCCCTCAACTTCTTCACTGCAGGGTTCGTTTCAAGCTTCGGTAGTCCCCTTCGCCCTTACACAGGCAGCCCCAAGTAGAGGGGGCAGTTAATACTCCCAGGGCAGCCCTCAACCATTGGAGGGATGGAAACTCAGTAGAACGAGGCCCCAGTCTCTGGTTCTTCAGAGGCACAATTCTGGGGGGGTATTCTCTACCAGTTCCTCAGAGGGTCCCCAGGAAGAGTGAGCCCAGTCACCCACAGCAATAACCAGTGGATTAACACATCCCTCACTGGCTTCTTCCTCCTCTTACCTTCCTCGATCCCTCATTCCAGCATCCCGGGCTCCCCTCCCAAAAAGGCCACCTGGACCCAAGACCCAAGTCTCTCTGAGCTTTTGTTTTGCAGAGAACCTAAACTAAGACATGCATCAAGGAGCAGGATGGGAGTTTGTTTTTCTTTAACATAAAGAAAGTTAAAGGGGGCTCCTTTGCTGAATAATAAAAAGGGAAGCCGCCACTATTGGGAAGGGGAGCTGTCCTGGAAGCTGAGATGTAGGAGCTCAGTTCTGACCACTGGTAACAATGTTAATTAAGTCTTGGAGTTGACCGCTAATATAGGCCAGGATCTGCTGGGGGCTGGGGGAGGAGTCGTCTGGCTGATTCTGGGTGTGGAAGTATTTCTTCTTCCCCGCAGTGCTGGGGGCTGGAGGCAGAATGTGTGAATAGGAAAAGGCTGGGGGTTGAGACAGAGACAAATAAATACCCAAAACAGAGCATGGAGGCCTGAGAAGCCTGAACCGAGGCTCCAGAGTCAGAGAACAAAGTGGGTAAAGCAGACTCGTGAAGTGAAAGTGGTCTAGATTAATTGCAGGGACCAAGGGTGAAGGCCAAGGTAAAAGCTTCTATTCCATCCCAACATTTGTGTGAGATGCCACCAGGGACCAATGCCCCTAATAACACCACAGCTCTAAGAACACCACCTTCCCTGGCTATGAGTCTATCTGTATGGGAGGAAATGAAGAGGAGGCAGGGATGAAAAGCAGTTGGGGCCAATAGAGATGCCCGAGTCCCAAGGGCACGATTTTAACCCACAGGAAAGGAAGTGTAAAAGAAAAGGTCGCCATGAGCAAAGGGGTATTTCCAAGAACAATCAATAAGAACGGAGAACTCAAACTATCACCTGCCTTCCTTCCTGCTGATTTTTTGAGGTTGCTTTTTCATTTGGATTTGTGGGTCTACTGAGACAATGCAGTGTTTCAGGAGAAAGAAATATTTTTCCAGGTGCTACAGCTGGACAGTTTTAGTTCCACAAGAAGGCTGAGTGGTCAAGCTACAAGTGTGAAAGTTGAACAGCAAATACTGTGGGATAAATCAGATTCTCTGTAATTGAGACAGCAGATCATCAATGCGACACATGATGCGTCTGTAGAGTAAGAATCTTGACAGTACTTCAAATGGTTGTATTATCCCAAAGGAGACAACTCCTATCCTATCCCCAATCAAACCCTACAAAACAAGCCCCCCCTGAGACTCTCCCAAGCTGTAGGTCTTCATCTGCAATGCCAGAATTTCTAGATGGCTGCTGCTGGCTGTAGGTCAATAATTCTCACAACCAGACAGACCTATTCCTGTAGATCATCACAGCTGTTCCTTTGTGAGGACAGGACAAAGTTTCCTGATAAAGGACATAACCTTTCATCTCAACTAAACTCTTGTTTCAATTCCTGGTCTCGGAATGGCTCTGCAATCAATGTTAATTTCGAACATGGCTGTCTGTGTGGACCATAGGGACGTAACCGCCAAGACCTAAAAATGAAACCCATTGAGTACATTAAAAAATTCCTCAGGATCATGTGAAAAATTAATTTTAAAAAAAGCAAGGAGCACAGAGATCAGTGTGCTTTCACAGAACAATTCAACATATACCTTTACATGTATTTTTTTATTTAAAAAAATTGTTTTTTAGATTTTATTTATTTATTTGAGAGAGAGAGACAGAGATAGAGGACAAGTGGGGAGGAGAGGGAGAAGCAGGCTCCCCACAGAGCAGGGAGCCCGATGTGGGACTCGATTCCAGGACCCCGGGATCATGACCTGAGCCGAAGGCAGACGCTTAACCGACTGAGCCACCCAGGCACCCCAATCTTTTTTTTTTTTTAAGTACATTCTTTTTTTCATGCTAAATCCTCAAAAGTTGATGTGAGTCTCACACTTACAGCACATCCCAATTCAGAGTGCCTACATTTTCAAGTGCTTGGGAGCCAGAGGCGGACAGCGCGGGCCTAGAGGCATCCAGCTGTTGACAATTATCCAAAGACTTTAGATTAGTTGTAAAGAGGGAACAGTTTCATGCAATCATCCACTGCTAATTAAAAAAAAATGTAGGGCGCCTGGGTGGCTCAGTCGGTTAAGCGTCTGCCTTCGGCTCAGGTCATGATCCCAGGGTCCTGGGATTGAGTCCCGCACCGGGTTCCTTGCTCAGCGGGGAGTCAGCTTCTCCCTCTGCCTGCCACTTCCCCTGCTTGTGCTCTCTCTCTGACAAATAAATGAATAAAATCTTAAAAAAAAAAAATGTAAAACATCTCATCAGTAAATTTATTATATCAATTACATGCTGAAATAATATTTTGACATATCAAGTTAAAGAAAATATTGAAATTAATTTCACCTATTCCTTTTTACATCCTACTGTGTCTACTAGAAAACTCAGAAGTACAGATGTGTGGCCCCCTTCTGTATTTCTCCTGGACAGTGTGGCTCTAGCCTGCATGGCAGGGGTGGGAGGGGGATGTGGCTGGAGGACAGTCTGTTAGAAGGGAGGTCAGGAGGCTTGTCTTGAAGCTCCTTTGCAAAGCAAGTGCAGTTTTCCCCTACAGCCCCTACACTGTGTGTTTGGAGAGGTTTATTTGTGGGGCTGCTGGAGGTTATCTGCAAGGGAAGGAGCCTTTCTATCCCATAGTAACCAGAAATTGTTTTTGCTGACATTTCCTTGCATTTGAGAAACACTGTGGCAGTGTATCTAACAGTTCTATTGTATAATTTTGTATATTATTGTATTATTGTATAATTTACGTATCATAAAACTCATAGTTTGAGTTTACTACATTTACAGTTATGCAACCATCACCATACTCCAATTTTAGGACAATTCCATCATCCTGAGAACTTGCCTCATGCCCATTTAGAGTCAATCCCTGTTCCCAGCCACCACTAGGTAACCACTGATCTGCTTTCTACATATGTAGTTTTGCCTTTTTTTTTTTTTTAGCAATTTCATATAAATGGGATCATACAATAGGTGGTCTTTTTTGTCTAGCTTCCTTAGCATACTGTTTTTGAGGTTCATCCATGTTCACAGTGCTTCTCTTACTAACCCTGCCGCCCCCTTTTTTTGCCTACTTTTAGAGGAAACACAAATGGGTGGCAGAAAATCTGGGGAAAATTCTTCAGTAACTTGGTCTAAGCCTGGAAAAGTTGCCAAGGCTAACTAAAAGCACGCTAAAAATTTCATGTCACTCTCTTCTGTTTTTAGAAGAAAACTGACTGTATTGGCAAAACAATATTCACTTCCCCATTTTACCTTCCTGTTCTTGTCTATAAATTTACAAAATTTACATGTTATTGTACTCATAGCATAAAGACGTGGCATTCTGCATTTTCTTTACCATCAAATACATTTTCTAAATAATGATCATAAGTGTCCTCTCCGGAATCCACACACTCTCTCACCTGGAAACTGAGCAGATGTAACTGCTTTTTATGGAAGTTAACACCATGACAGTCATTCATGTATTCAAAGAATTGCAAGTTTCCGTGGCTCTATTTATACTGAAATCTAACCAGATGAATCTAACAGCCCTAAGATTTTGCAGTGCAAGTCCTGGTGTTTGTTTAACAAACAGCTAAAGAGAAACACTCCAGAACTCAGTATTCTTTGTTAATAAGCAGGTACCAGAATAATGTGTATCTTCTGACACTGCGCCCCCTCAAATCACTGAAAAGTTTACCCATAATAATATGTGGACTTGGAAGAGTGGGTGGTGAGAATTTCTGATAAACACACTCTTAAAGACTGAATCACACGTACCTTGCTACAGGAACCACCCGTGAAAATCACAGACTGTGACAAGTGTGGGGGCGGGGGGGGGTAGAAGTTGAAAGTCCAGGTTCTTTCAATCGCATTTTTAATCAAATAAAGTCAAAGTGAAACTGTGTTGCGTCTTTGGCTTAACTGCGGCCAGGTGTGTTGAACTCGCCCATCCTGCTGCAGCATTGTCAGCCGACAATCCTTCAGCACACTGGCTTCCTCCCTCAGGCACCCGTGTCTCCATGCTTGCGGGCTTTTTCGGCCACGGGCAGCGTGCTGGGCCCACAGCCAAGACTGGCCAGGAGTGCTGGGGAGTTGCACCCCCAGGACAGCCCTCAAGAGATCATGATAAGGGGTGCCGGGGTGGTTCTATCGGTTAGGCGGCCAACTCTTGATTTCAGCTCAGGTCTTGATCTCAGGGTCATGGGTTCAAGCCCCACGTTGGACTCCACGCTCGGCATGGAAGCCTACTTAAAAAATAACAAATAACAAAAAATAAATAAATTCACATTTAAGGGGCAACCCCTTCGGGTCCCCTCCCTCTTTGGGAGCTCTGTACTATTACTCAATAAACTTTGCTTTGCTGCCCACCAAACAAAAAAAAAAGGGAGAGATGAGGATAGATCCACCAGGCCCCTCAGCCATGCTGGGACAGTTGGAGGTGAGTTCTACACAACCTCCCAGAGGGGTCCCGGCAGGACTGAGGCCCAGCTGCCCTCCAAGGTAACCTGTGCGTTTCTTCCTCCCCCAGCTCACTTCCCCACCTTCTCCCTCTGCTTCCTGGGATCACTTCCCAAATATACTACTTGCCCCAAATCCTTTGCCTCAGAGTCCACTTTTGAGGAAGTCCTACTAAAACATCTACTAAAATTTTAGGTAAGTATGGACTTTAAAGGGATTCTATTACTACTTTTTAACAGAATTTTCTGGGTCATTCTTAGGAGGACTCAGGGAAAAGTAACCAAAATAATGAAAGTTGTACCAAATAGTGGGTCTCTTCTCAAGTAGTCTCAGGTGAGGTTACCGTGCCTCCCGAATGATACTATAAACACACTGTGGAGCTGGATACCATGTAACCTCCCGAATGATACTATAAACACACTGTGGAGCTGGATACCATGTACCACATAAACACTTAACTGCTTTCATTCTCACAACAACCCCATGGAATGAGTGCTGTTATTTTCCTCCTTTTACGGAGGAGGAAACTGGGAGATTCAAGTAATTACGTCCAAGTAACACAGCTAGAAAAGATGGGAGTCAGGATTCCAGCCCAGGCAGCCTGGTTCCAGATTCCCAGAGAATAGCCTCTGACACAGCCCTGAGTGTGTGAGAAATGTTTGATAAATGCTTGCTTGAAAATAAATAAAATCTAAAAAAAAAGCGGGGGTGTGCCTGGGTGACTCAGTCTGTTGAGGGTCCAACTCTTGATTTCAGCTTGGGTCCTGATTTCGGGGTTGTGGGATCAAGCCCCGCATCAGGCTCTGCACTAGGCACAGAGTCTTCTTATCCCTCACTCTCTGCTCCTTGCCCTGCTCTCTCTCTCAAATAAATAAATAAAATCTTTAAAAAAAAATGCTTGATCAGAGAATTATCACATGTAGAGAAAGGAAAGAAGATGGTCTATTAACATCTTCAAATGTTTGAGGGCTTTGATCTGTAAACCCCTTTGGTGGTTTGGTGAAGTCCATGGAGTCTTTCCCAGAATAATTTTTTGTAAGTACATAAAAGAAAACACAGAGGACTACAGAGAAGAAACCAATGATATTGAAATGCATTTATCAAAATGCTACCCCAGATTGTGATGTAGCAATCTAGGCATTCATCTTATGGGGTGATCACACAACCAATGGCTGTAATCTCTGTCACTGGGTTCCACAGATGTGTCGAATCTCTGTCATTAGACCGTGACAGGAAAGGGCTGAGGTGCCCTAGTGGCTGGGCTCAGGATAGACGTCAATGGTTGGCTCCAGAAACCCGAACTATAAGACCTCTTCCCTCTAAACCCCTCTCCACCTTCATTAACTTTCTAAAACACAGGTTTGATAATATTTCTCACCAATTCTGAACCTCCCAGGGCCCACCCTCCATTGTCCCCAGAATAAAATCTAGGACGCCCAGGATGGCATTCAAGGCCTGTGTGATCTGAATCCAATAATTTACCACACTCACCACCGACAGGTGCCTCCCACGGTCTTTATACTGAGCCACTGTAAATTCCCTGCTTCCCCGAAGCACCCCGCACTTCCAGGGGCTCCCTGTTTCCTCTGTCGGGAATGGGTGACAGCCTGGAGGCAGAGTCCTTCCCCCTCAGCTTCTTTGCAAAGTCTCCTGTGATAGCCTCTCTCCCAGGTAAAATCAATCACTCCTCCTCTGAGTGCCCATTATACTTTGCACATGCCTCCACTCTAGCATAATGAACATATTAGATCACGGTTATTGCGGGCCTCCTACATGAATGCTATCTTATTAATCTTAAATAAGGCCTGACAGAGTATCTGGCCCAGGATGAGAGTTCAGTTAATGTTGGTTAAGACTGATTTGAGGTTGGGAGATGGGGGTTTATTTGACACAAGTTTGAGACCTGCATGGAATATCTCAGGATTTCCCACCAAAGATCACAGATCTTCAGAAGTCTGGGAACAAAGTTGGAAGCGGTCCACCGAAATCATGAAATTTCCTTAAAGACTTGTGTTGTCTTAAATTTTCATGGAAGACTGGCTCCCTCTTGCATCAGACATTAACATTTGTTATCAAAGTTTAAGTAAAAATAGCTCAAATTTTTAAGTAAAATAGACATTCCTAAAAAATCTGTCCTCTCTCTCACGTGGCTTCTTATACTCTCTGGCCTGCCAAGAAACGCATGGGTACAGATACCAAGGTTGAGAGGCAGGGACCTAGAAGGCTCCTCTTCCTGACCCCAGAGGTGAGGGCACCACATGGCTGACTTTGACTGGAAATTGGGGAGAAGCCTCCACCCCCACCCTCCTCCCCCAGGCAGCTGGATGCTAAGTACACTGCATCCGACCCACCTCTCAGCAAACACTTCAGATGAGTAATTATCCCACAACCTATCCAGTTTCTAATCTTTCTCCAGCGCCTTTCAGGAATGACTCCTTCTGTGAAGCAGGAACAGCTTGCTGGGTTTTTCCAGGATGTCTCTTTCTTTGCCTTTGTTACTGTTTGGGGGATTCTTTTGTTGTTGTTGCGATTTTATCATCTCTGACATGTGACTTCCTTCGTATCTGTATGGGGCACACTGTTCTTTGAGGAGAGCCTGAGCACCTACCCAAGTTCTTCCCTTCTATTTGAGTTTGATCTACTTCTTTAAACCGTGGAGTGGAGAAAGCACGGAGATTTGAGTCAGGGAGAGCTGGCTTCAGTTTTAGTTGTGCAGCTCATGGGCCATCTCATAGCGTGCAAACAGTATAACCTGGCACACAGTAAATACACAACACATGTGAATTTTCATTTCCTTCCTCTTACTAGAGAAAGGCAGTATCTTGTTCTGTGGTCTGAAAACCTGGCTGGTGTTGGTGCCTCATGAAGAGCCAGTCGCAATAAAATCTGAGATCTTAAAGTTAGCACCATTCTTGGCTAGAAGCAAAATTAGCTTAAAATTAACTGTGCTTAAAACAAGTCATGGTGGTGGGGTGCCTGGCTGGCTGGCTCAGTCAGAAGAGCGTGCCACTCTTGGTCTTGGGGTCGTGAGTTCGAGCCCCACATTGGGGGTAGAGATTACTAAAAAAATAAATAAACTTTAAAATGATAATAAGTCATGGTGGGTGTGGTGCAGATGACCTCTCCCCACTGGCGGGTGGGATCTCTGCCTCTGGCTCAGTATCTCTAGCTCCTACCCAGCATGGGGATTCGACCAATGTCTGTTGACGGAACGAGTGAATAAATGGACAAAGGAATGAGTGAATACATCCCTCCAGAATGATGGAGGATTTGAGATGAATAAATTATGTCAAAGTAATCCAATAATTTGTAGTATGTGAAACTTACATCCCCAAACCTACCTGACTCCTACACCTGGACACTAATAACAAGTTGGTGGTGGAAGTCCACCGCACGTGGGTGGGGGCCATTCAGTGGGTGGCGGACCATCCCACCGTGCCAGAGCAGTTGGGCTAAGGAGATGGCTGGCTTGCAGGAGTTCCTTGTTAGGGCAGTCAGGAGTTCACAGGGAAGGCACGAGGAGGAGGTGCCCTGTAATTACTATTGTTTGAGCATAAATACATGTGGTTTTTTTCTGGCACATAATTGCCGTGTTTCTGGGTTGCAGCGGCAGGTTGTGACTGTGGAGATGTCTTGGAGGAACGACTTCGGATGACTAAGGGCGGCTTTGCCTCAGCAGCAGCCTCCCTGCCTGTCTCCTGCTCCCAGCATCGCCCCAGCACGGTCCGTTCTCCACACGACGGCCGCAGTGACCTCTCCAAATCACGGATCGGATCGTAGGAACCTCCCTGCTTAACACTTCCCATTCCTATTTCCATGCGAACGAAAGTCCCAAGGCCTGAGTGCTTAGTCCCAGCCTTGTGTGCACAGCCCTTGTTGACCCCTCTAATGCCCGCCCTCATTGTGTGCAGCCACACTGGGCTCCTGCGGTGCCTCAGTTCTGCCCAGCCCATGTCCACCTGCGGGCCTTTCCAGTCGTCCCTCCCTCCGTCGGGAAAGCTCCTCTTCTTCTCCACAGGCTGGCTCTTCCTCCTGCCCGGCTCTCCGATCTTTCCCTTCCCAGTGCCCTTCCCTGACTTTCTGAGCTCAAGTGGCTCTCTCCCATCCTCCCTGCTTCTCTACAGGCTTGTTACTTAGGACTACCTAAAATCGTCTTATTATTTTATCTTTTAGGGCTGTTCTGGCCCATTTCCCCTTCCCCTGATAGAATATAGGGCATAGAGGTTTATATCCATCTGTCCCCAGCACAAAGTGGCCGTAATAGGTGCTCAGTAATTATTCGTTAGGTGAATAAATACATACAGTCTGCTCCATGGAGAATAAACAAGCTCATGTAGCACAATCTCTGCCAACTTCTCACCATCACTTGCTAGAAGGTGTGGGTGGCACCGTTCCTGCAAGGAGGAGAGAGAAGGGTCTGGAGGAGGGAGCTTCCAGGCTACCACGGTGTCCTCCCAGGAACATAACCTCTGAGGGGCAATGACCCTGCACAACACAATTGTTCCCAGCAGCTCTTTAGGAATCCCGGAAACCTTAGCAACCCTGAAGAGCTTGCGGATCCGGAAGCTGTCGATGACCCCACAGCCCCAGAATCCTGTTAAAACGCCCAGAAAATGGATCTGTTCAGTCACTGTCTTCACAGCTGACACGTGACATGCGTCATCACAGATGAACACCAATTTGGATTCCTGTGCCGGTCAGCCGCCTTGGGTCAGAGTAATGGTGTTGCTCAGGAATAGTTCAGTAGCAATGAAAATGCACTCTGGGTATCGAAGCAAAATGGGGATTCACTGGAAAGATAGGAGAGGCTCATGGTTCCCGAAGGAGGGACTGGCCTGATTAAGTCAAGGAAGTAAGGAAATGCAGGGCAGAGCAGGTGAGCCACGGGGCACGGAACGCAGGCCTGACCCGTGCGGGGGCAGGAAGCCCAGCCCGTTTCCCAGGCCCCGGAGGCGGGCCCCCGCCTGACCTCTTCCACTCCTTCCAGGGCTGAGAAAGGGCAAGCTCGTCTGAGGCAGGATATCCCCAGATGAAGGAAGCAGAGCACTTTCCCCTGCCAACTCCGCCCCTGGAGAAATGAAGAGGTGACGGCAACACCTTCCTCATTCACCCCCAAACGACACGATTAAGCCGAGGCCTTGCCAGGACCCCAGGGCAAAGTGGCCCCAGCAAGTCTGGGTTAGGCCTGAGCCGGCAGCAGAGTGGGGGAGGGGGGAGTCTCAAAGTCACATGGTTGCAGGGGCCGGTGGGTCAGGGAGATGTGTAAAGCCAGCCGGGTGAGTGACAACACAGAGGGGTGATGCTCCTGCCAAGTGGAGATCAAGCCCCCCCAAGGCAACCCCCCCCCCCAGTGTGTTTGTGGCATGATATGGTGGTTTCTCTGTCTAACGTGTTGATGGAACAAATTCATTGGTGGCTCTCCTAGTTTTGAATCAACCTCTAGTGGCGTGAGACAGCTTGTGAGAGCCAGCTGTTTAAGCTTCAGGAGTTTTCGAGCCAGTTGAGATCATGTTGGTAGCTTAAAATTAGCACCATTCTTTGCTAGAAGCAAAATTAGCTTAAAATTATGCTTACATGTAGTCATGGTGGGAGTATTTACACCATGGGAATTGACAAATGCTACAAATCAGACCTTTTTTTTTTTTAAATCCTTCCCAGAGAGCTGGTTGTTAAACCAGCACACCACAGCTCGTATTCCTGAAGTAAACTGTGCTTGGGCTTATAGTATTATTTTTTTTATCATCACTGGATTTTATTTTTAATCATAAATGAGATTGGTCTGTAGTTCTTTTTTATTTGGGGGGTACATTCTTTGTCAGCTTTCCGTGTTTCTCTATGGCCCAGGTTAAATCTCTGATTCTCAATCATCTGAGGAGTATTTTAAAAAATGCAGGTGCCCATGGGAATGCAAGCTGGTGCAGCCACTCTGGAAAATAGTATGGAGGTTCCTCAAAAGGTTGAAAATAGAGCTACCCTAGGACCCAGCAATTGTACTATTGAGCATTTACCCCAAAGATACAATTGTAGTGATCAAAAGGGGCACCTGCACCCCAGTGTTTATAGCAGCAAAGTCCATAATAGCCAAACTATGAAAAGAGCCCAGATGTCCATCGACAGATGAATGGATAAAGAAGATGTGGTATACATATTCAATGGAATATTATGCAGCCATCAAAAAATGAAATCTTGCCATTTGCATTGACATGGATGGAACTAGCAGGCATTATGCTAAGCAAAATAAGTCAGTCAGAGAAAGACAATTATCATATGCTCTCACTGATATGTGGAATTTAAGAAACAAAACAGAGGATCATAGGGGAAGAAAGGAAAAAATAAAACAAGATGAAACCAGAGAGGGAGACAAACCATAAGAGACTCTTAATCATAGGAAACTGAGGGTTGCTGGAGGGGTGGAGGTGGAGGGATGGGGTAACTGGGTGATGGACATTAAGGAGGGCACAGGATGTGATGAGCACTTGGTGTTATGTAAGACTGATGAATCATAGGCCTGTACCTCTGAAACCAATAATACAGTATATGTTAATTAATTGAATTTAAATTTAAAAACTTAACAAAAACCACTCCCAATAGAGGACAATTTCAGAAGGCAATAAATGAATGAATGAATGAATGAAATGTGGATGCCCAAGCCATGGACCCGATTATTTAAATCAGAATCTCTGGGGATGGGATTCAAATACCAGTATTTTTTTAAACTCCTCGGATAATTCCCATGTTCAACCAAGGTTGAGAACCACTGGCCTAGCCTAGTGCTTCTTAAACAACACAGAGTCTCCTTTAGTAGGTCGGGGTGGGGGGTGGGGATCGCCAGTCTGCATTTCCAACGAGCTGCCAGTGATGCTGATGCCGCTGGGCCATGGACCACACTTTGAGTAGCCAAGATTTTGAGGCACATTGTGATCATGTGTATTTCAAAGATCAGGTAAGATTCAGCTATGCAGCCATTTCATCCTGATGCCTTTTCAACATCAAATCTCATTACCTCTCTAATCTCTTCCGTAGCCATCTCCCACTTTTTCCTGTGTTGTTTTTGGTATTTTGCATTTTTCGAGAAATCTATTTTTTCTAGGTTTTCAAATTTATTGCCACAGACTGACATTTAATAGTCCCTTGTTATATTAAGCTCTCCTGTATCTGTAATTACAATTCAAATTCAAAAGTTTAAAAAATATTAAGCCAATCAACCCAATACCTGTGACTGACTGATCCTTGGCTTCCAATTTACGATCCTGCCAAAGACCCCCAATTACTCCATCATTTCTCTGGCTTTTAAGTTGTTGCTGACTCCAGATGATTCCATTAAAATAGTTACTGGAGAGGTAGTCTCAAACAATCCCAGAACTGGTTATAGTTAACCAACATGTAATTCAATCACTTTACATTACAGACGGGGAAACTGAGGCCCATAGAAGTGTATCACTTATCCACCTGTAGTGGAAAGATTAAAATTAGGACCCAGGATGTCCAGGAATCCAGTCAGGGATAGGAGGTATATCACCACTGTATCCTTAGTATGGCTCCTACAATTCAACAATTGAAGAACGTTCAGCAAATGTGAATGATGTCTAGGGCACAGTGTTTACCTGGCACCAAGGCCTTTGATATTCGGACCACTTTTGTCACGTTCACACCTTTTGTTCACGGCCCTGAGGAGAAAGCGATGTCATTAAGAAACCAATGCCTGGAACGGTTGCGTACCGTTGGTGGGAACACAAAAGGTACAGCCACCGTGGAAAACAGCATGGTGGTTCCTCAAAGAATTGAAAATAGAATTGTCACACTGTTCAGCAATTCCACTTTTGGGTATATATCCAAAATACATGAAAGCAGAGCCTCAGAGAGCTATTTGCACCCCACGTGCAGAACAGCATTACTCACAAGAGCTGAAATGGGGAGGCAACCCAAGAGTCCATCGGTCGGTGAGTGGATAAGCAAAATGCGGCCTAGCCATACAATGGAATATTATTCAGCCTTCACAAGGAAGGAAATTCTGACATACGCACAACCCGAAGGCGAAAGGAAGGGTTTTGTCCGGAGCCCGTGAGCCCGCGCTCACTCGCCACCCATGCATTACACCCACGCGAGTAATGGTTGCTGCCGCCGGCACCACTAAAACCTGCCTCTCCCACCGAGCGGAAAGCCAAAGCCCACCGGCTCATGCCCTTGACCCTGGCGGCAGAGCTGCTGGACGCCTCAGTTACCCCAGCCGCCACGGCTGCCCCCGCTCCAGGACCCCTCCGGCGCACAGCCCGCAGGCACCACAGCCGCTGTGAATGTCACCATCGGGGGTCGGGGGGGTGGTTTTCTCCTTCCTCCCGCCCTCCAACCAAGTCACACGGGTGCCCCGCCCCAGCTGCACCTAACTGGCACGGAACCCAGCTAGCTGGCAAGGAAGTTTGGAAAATGCCATTGGCAGGCGGCCAGCCACTGAGATACGGAGATGAAAGTGGCAAGGCAGCAAAGAGGCTGAAGGGCCACAGACAATATCTGAGGGCAGCTACCAAGAGGAAGTGGTGAGGCAAGAAGGTGGGATCTGAAAGTCAAGTCTTGGAATTTGAACACGTCCCACCAAGGAACCATCAGCAGCCCCGAGGTATCGTGAATTCCATCTGGCGCGGCCCTTCTCTGGTCTTTCCAGAAAAACTACCTAGCCCGGAGGAGATGCCCTCTCCTGGCCTCAGGGGGCAGCTGGAGGTTGCTGAGGACTCCCAGAGGGAGAGCTCTGTGCTGGAAACCTTCTGTTAAGAGACACAGCCTAGAACCTGGAGGTCCCGGCTGGGCAGCTGGAACAACAGAGAGTTTATTTTCTCACAGTTCTGGAGGCTGGAAGTCCAAGCTCACGGCGCAGGCAGTTTGGTTTCTCCCGAGACCTCTCTCCCTGACTTGCTGTGTCCTCCCACACCCTTCGTTATCTCTGCCCGCACATTCCTGGTGCTTCCTCCTCTTCTTAGAAAGACACCAGACCTGTTGGATTAGGGCCCACCCTTATGGCCTCACTTAACCTTCATTACCTCTCTAAAAGCTCTGTCTTCACCTACAGTCCCACAGGGAATGAGGGCTTCGAGGCAAGAACTGGGAGGGGGAGGGTGGTGGGCACAGTTCAGTCCGTAACAGGAGCCAAGGGGGTATTTGCAACTCTGAGACTAAACAGGCACCTGGCTTTCAAGGCCTGGTCAGGAATCTGCTGAATCGCCCCCGTCCCTTTACCCGCGGTAAAAATGATTTTGTCTTTCCGTTCATTTCTATCAAAATATTGAACGCGAGCGGTGCCGGGCGCTTTGCTAGTACTGGGGCCATAGAGGCCGGCATCAGGCTGATGATTACAGTGCAGAGTGACTGGGGCAAGCTCACGGTGCTTAGGTCACAGACGCTCAGAAGGCAGCTCCCCGCCCAGGCTGGCAGGGAGAGGCAATGTAGACAAAGATCCCAGGGAAGCCTTCCTGGAGGAGGAGACACTGGAGCCCAGTCCTGAAATAGGAGATGAAATCATCCACTTGAGAAGGGGATTTGTTTAACCATCAGGCCTCCAAAGGCTCTAAAGCGTCCCTATTTGCCTGGAGCCACCCAAGAGGGAGCGAAGAGCTTGTGCACAACGTTTCTACTTGAAGCGTGGGCCTCTGCATCAGGAGTATGAGAATCACCTGGGAGCTCGTTCGATAGAGACAGACTCTCAGAGTCCATCCCACACTTACTGAATCAAAATCCACACTATAACAAGATCCCTAGGGAGTTTGGGGGGAGGATGAAAATTTGGGAAATGGGCACCTGGCTGGCTCAGTCGTTAAGCATCTGCCTTCGGCTGAGGTCTTGATCCCAGGGTCCTGGGATGGCGTGGGGCTCCTTGCTCAGCGGGGAGCCTGCTTCTTCCTCTCCCTCTGCCTGCTCCCCATGTTCTCTCTCTCTCTAATAAATAAAACCTTAAAAAAAAATAAAATTTGGGAAACACTGATCAAATACAAAACTGTTGCTCACAGATGGAAAAACCAAGGCCCAGAGAGGAAATGGTCCTTCAAAGATGACACAGCATTTAGAAAACAAAAAATTCCCATTATCTAAGCCCCTGCCCCTGACTTGCAAATAGCCTTCCTTCCACGGACTGACATATTTGCCAGTTCACCTGAGACTTCCACATCACTTTCTGATGCTGACCTTTCTACTCCATGAGCCCTTGAAGGCCTCATTAGCAGCTGTAACTCATCAGGTGAGAACTTGAGGGGCTCCAACTATTTACTTCTCTTGACGCTGTTCTGCCTTCTGTTTGGGATGGTCTTGACTGCTTTCTGTTAGGCTCCCACCATGTCTGTATTTTCCCGGGACTTCACTATTCTCCCTGCTCTTGCTGACACGATTGCTGCTTCCACCTAGAAGATACTAAGTTCATCCTGGCGCCTGGAACCCCAGTGACAACCTCAGACAGCCCTGCACTCACATCTTCCATATAAATATGTGTGTGTGTTGATTTTCCTGGTTTATTTCTTTATATGGTAGCCACTGCCAATGGTCTGGGTCAGGGACTATCAATCCTTGAACTCGGTTTAAGGTGTTTTGAGACTCTTGTGCCCCTACACACATCACAAAAGCAAACGCAAATACTTCTTGAAGGAAGGTACTTTCAATACAGGCCTCAAATAATTCAACAAGGTAGATCAACAAGGCAGCTTTGTTGACATCTTCGGGAACAGGAAATTACAGCCAGCGATAGAGTCTTCCCAGAACTAAGTAGAACTTCTAGGGAAAAAAATGTAATAACCAAAACACACACACACACACCTACTAAGCTCAATGGATAAGTTTAACAGCAAAAGAAATAAGACTGAAGACAGAATTATTATTTTTTTAAAAGATTTTATTTATTTATTTGACAGAGAGAGACACAGTGAGAGAGGGAACACAAGCAGGGGGAGTGGGAGAGGGAGAAGCCGGCTTCCCGCTGAGCAGAGAGCCCAATGCGGGGCTCGATCCCAGGACCCTGGGATCATGACCCGAGCCAAAGGCAGACGCTTAACGACTGAGCCACCCAGGCGCCCCTGAAGACAGAATTAGAGAATTGGAAGATAGTTCTGAAGAAATTATTCAGAGCATCATTCCAAGAGATAAAAAGATGCAAAATGCAGGGGCACCTGGCTGGCTCAGTTGGAGGAGCATGCAACTCTGGATCTTGGGGTTGTGAGTTTGAGCCCCACAAAAGGTGTAGAAATTACTTAAATAAATAAAAACTTAAAAAAATTTTTTTAAAGATGAAAAATGCAGAAGGGGAGATAAGAAATACAGAAAATATATTTTAAAAGTCTAACGTACATTTTATCAGAGACTCGGAAGGAGTGAGGGAGAAGGAGGCCGTGGCCATCCTGAAGATGTGGCGAAGGTCTGAAAAGGTGACCCTTCCAGTACCAAGCACGAGTAAAGAGTCTGCTGAAAAGAAAGAGGTAGGCTCCATGCGTGTGCTTGGTGGAGGCTTCCTCCTCTTTGGAGTTGGAGCAGCAAAATGCAAGGGCCGAGTTCCACCTCCAGCCTCATCCTTGGCTACCATACCCAGGTGTCTTTTAATTTATTTATTTTCCATCTGTTTCTAGCAGGTCCTTATTCTACATGTGAAAAAAAAATCCAGTGTCTATTTTGGATTTCACACACATGGCAGAGTCTCTAGGCAAAAATACATAGTTCAATGAATAAGAAAGTGTTTTCTTTGTTCTGGCATTGTTGATGTTAGAGACGTCTGGAACGTAGACATGTGTGGGTTAGTATGTATGTGTGGTTTGTGCACTGCACAAAGGACTGGGACCTGAAAGGCAGCCGTGGCTCTGCTGGCCAAGCTGCATACTCTGGCTGGGGGCTGTGTCTGCCAGAGGGCACCTTCTACACAGTGTGACACCAAGCTGTGGTCAAGCTGCATTTGCCCAGAGCAGAACTGCTTTCTATTTTTCATAAAAGTACTCAATCATTAATGGGGTTCCACCAAACTGTCCACTGGGGAAGTATCTAATGAAAGATGAATCCCCAAATACATAAAGAACACATAAAACTCAACATCAAAAAGCCAAATAATCCAACAAAAAAAAGGGGCGCCTGGGTGGCTCAGTCAGTGAAGCAGCTGCCTTTGGCTCAGGTCATGATCTCTGGGTCCTAAGATTGAGCCCCGAATCAGGCTCCCTGCCCAGCCTGGAGTCTGATTCTCCCTCCCCGCCCCCACACTCATGCTCTCTCTCTCTTTCACTCAAATAAATAAATAAAATCTTTAAATAAATAAATAAATAAATAGGGGTGCCCAGGTGGCTCAGATGGTTAAGCATCTGCCTTCAGCTCAGGTCCTGGGATCAAGCCCCACACTGGGCTCCTGGTTCAGTGGGGAGTCTGCTTCTCCCTCTGCCTCTCTGCCCTGCTCATGCTCTCTCTCTCTCACTCTCAAAATGAATAAATAAAAAAATAAAAATCTAAAAATAAATAAATGAATAAATAAAAATTAAAAAAAATTAAAAATGGGCAGAAGACATAAATAGACATTTCTCCAAAGAAGACATACAGATGGCCAATAGACACATGAAAAGATGCTCAACATCACTCATCATCAGGGAAATGCAAATCAAAACTACAATGAGATATCACCTCATACCAGTCAGAATGGCTAAAATTAACAACACTGGAAACAACAGGTGTTGTCGAGGATGTGGAGAGAAAGGAACCCTCGTGCACTGTTGGTAGGAATGCAAACTGTTGCAGCCACTGTGGAAAATAGTATGGAGGTTCCTCAAAAAGTTAAAAATAGAACTATTCTATGATCCAGTAATCACACTACTGGGTATTTACCCAAAGAATATGAAACAGTAATTAAAAAAGATATGTGCACCCCTATGTTTACTGCATTATTTACAATAGCCAAATTCTGGAAGCAGTCCAAGTGTCCATCAACAGATGAATGGATAAAGAAGATGTGGTAAATATATACAATGGAATACTACTCAGCCGTAAAAAAGAAGAGATCTTGCCATTTACAACAACATGGGTGGAGCCAGAGAGTATTATGCTAAGTGAAATAAGCCAGTCAGAGAAAGACAAATACATATGATTTCACTCATATGCAGAATTTAAGAAACAAAACAAATGAGCAAAGGGGAAAAAAGAGAGAGAGAGAGAAACCAAGAAGCAGAGTATTAATTATAGAGAACACACTGATGGTTACGGGGAGGGGGAGATAGGAAAAATAGGTGAAGGGGATTAAGAGTACACTTATCATGGTGGCTCAGTCATTAAGCGTCTGCCTTCGGCTCAGGTCATGATCCCAGGGTCCTGGGATCGAGTCCCACATCAGGTTCCCTGCTCAGCGGGAAGCCTGCTTCTCCCTCTCCCACTCCCCCTGCTTGTGTTCACTCTCTCGCTGTGTCCCTCTTTGTCAAATAAATACAATCTTTAAAAAAAAAAAAAGAGTACACTTATCATGATGAGCACTGAGTCATGTATGGAAGTGTTGAATCACCATATTGTACTTGAAACTAATATAACACTGTGTGTGAATTACACTGGAATTAAAATTAAAAACTTAAAAAAAAAAAAAAAGGTGAGTCCATTCTCAGTTACCTCACAAATGTAGCCAAAGCTCCGTGTGCGCGCCTGCGCACATCTGCGCTCGCTTGCGCGTGCATGATAGAGCATGGCTTCCAGGGGAGCTAACACCCAGGTTCATCTGGCACTAAGAAGTTGCCTGTGATGCAGGACTGTCCTGGCAAACTGGGATGGTTGGTTACCCTTTGAGACCCTCACCCTTGGGAATTCCCTCAAGTTGGGCAACCTTGGACTGTCATTACATGAAGGACTGAAATTCTTGGTGTTTCCCCTTTCTCTTCCCCTGAGATTCCCATGCCTCATGCTGACCCTTATGTTTAAAGGGCCATGTCACAGTGAGAGCGAGTCCTCCTGTACAAAGTATGCATCTAATGAGGAGGTTGTAGGGGCGGCTCCTCAGACATCTTGGTTGACTTAGAAGGTTATTTCTTTTCTCCTCACCCAACCCTCCCATAGGTGCTGCCTGACTACTACTCATTTTTTCTTACTCTGCATTGTTCTGTTCTCTTTTTCCTAACTCTATCCTACACACCTTCAGAACACTGTTTCTCTGATCTTTGGGTCCCTGAATACAAGATTCCTTTCCTATCCCCCTGGTCTACTTCTGAGCTTCTAGTTGTTGTTATTTGAAGATTTTATTTGTTTGTTTGTTTGTTTATTTATTTATTTATATATAGAGAGAGCACTTGCAGATGAGTGGGGAGAGGGGCAGAGAGAGAGGGTGAGAGGGAGTCTCAAGCAGACTCCACACTGAGCATGGAGCCCGATGCAGGGCTCAATCCCACGACCCTGAGATCATGACCCTGAGCCAAAATCAAGAGTCAGATGCTTAACTTGACTGAACCACCCAGGGCCCTGTGGTTGTTTTTTTAAATTGCCTTTCTCCCTCCTGATTATAAAAGTATATAAATTTGTTGTAAAATGTTTAGAGAGTACAGAAAAGAATTAACATTTTATTGTACTGCATTCTTTTTTTTTTTTTTTTTAAGATTTTATTTATTTATTTGAGAGAGAGAATGAGATAGAGCATGAGAGTGGGGAGGGTCAGGGGGAGAAGCAGACTCCCTACTGAGCAGGGAGCCCGATGTGGGACTCGATCCCGGGACTCCAGGATCATGACCTGAGCCGAAGGCAGTCGCTTAACCAACTGAGCCACCCAGGCGCCCTATTGTACTGCATTCTTACCAGTATTTTTTCTATGAATGTTTTTATATAGTTCAGAACAGACTGTGTAATTTTACATTTGGATCTTTTTTAAACTTAACATTGAAACATAAACATTGTATTAAAATGCTAAAAACATTTTCCTATGACAGTCACATAAGCAAGATGACAGACTAGGAAGCCACAGGCTCTCCTCCCCCCCCCAGAGACACAGAGTTAACCCCATGTATGGGCCAGGATATCTCTGTGAGAACTGTAGAGACCAGATGAAAGCTGTAACACCCAAGCCCTTGTAAAACCAAGAAAGGATTCTAGCAAGAGGGGGGATGCTAGAATATATAAAGAACTCCTATAACTCAACAACAAATGGCAAACAACAAAAATGGCAAAGGACTGGAATAGACATCTTTCTAAAGATGATATACAAATGGTCAATAATCATATAAAAAGATGCTCAAATCATTACTCATCATAGAAATGCAAATCAAAACCACATGAGATACCACCTTATACCCATTAGAATGCTACTATCAAAAATATACACAATAACAAGTGTTGCTGAGGATGTGGCGAAATTGTAACCCTTGTTCCAATTGGTAAGATTGTAAAATCGTACTACTATGGAAACAGCACTGACAGTCCCCAAAAGATTAAAAATAGAACTACCAAACAATCTAGCAACCCTACTTCTGGGTATATAGTCGAATGAGTTGAAAGCAGGGTCTCAAAGATATTTGTACATCTATGTTCACAGCAGCACTATTCACAATAGCAAAGGGTAGAAGCAACCCAAATATCCACTGACAGATGAATGAATAAGCAAACTGTGGTATATACACAAAATGGAATTTTATTCAGCTTTAAGAAGGAAGAAAATCCTGTCACATGCTACACCATGGATGAACTTTGAGGATATTACACTAAGTAAAATAAGCCTGTCACAAAAAAAGACAACAATTATATGATTCTGCTTATATGAGATTTCTAAAGGAGTCAAATTCATAGAAACAGAAAGTATCATGGTGCTTACCAGAGCCTGCGGAGGGGAGGGGAAAGGGAAATGCTATTTAATGGGTATAGAATTTCAGATCTGCAGATGTTCTGAAGCTGTTTCACAACAATGTGAATATAATTAACACCACTGAACTATACGCTTAAAAATGGTTGATGGTATAGGGGCACCTGGGTGGCTCAGTCAGTTGGGTGTCTGACTCTTGACTTCGGCTCAGGTCATGATCTTGGGGTTGTGGGATCGAGCCCCAAGTCTGGCTCCACAGTGGGTGTGGAGCCTGCTGGGGATTCTCGCTCTCCCTCTGCCCCTCCCCCCCCAACTTTTAAACAAAAAAAAAGGTTGATGGTGAATTTTATGTTATGCGTATTTTTTACCAGTTTAAAAAAAAAACCAAAACTTTTTCCTAGATATAATGTTCATGGATTATATTCTATTTTGTCGTATGATGTACCTTAGTTGGCTTATCCATTCTCTTACTAGTCATTTAGAGCAGCGGTCAGCAAACTTTGTCTTAAAGGACCAGTTAGTAAATAGTCTAGGCTTTGCTGGCCATAGTCTCTGCTGTTACAGCATGAAAGGAAATATAAACAACGTGTACATGGGTGTGGCTGTGCCAGGGCAACTTTCCTTACCGAAACAGGAGGCCTGGATTTCATCCATGGGCCATAGTGGCTGAGCCCTGGTTTAGACTATTCCTAATATTTAGGATCACAAATAATGCTGCTAATAAACATCTTTCTAAAGACATCCTTATAGATATGTTAGCTTCTCTCCTAGGAAGCAATCCTACAAATTAAGTTAATGGGAAAAAAGTCTGGCCATTGCTAAGGTCCTTGATCTGTACTGCACAGGTTGAAGCAGCTCTCTGCATAGCGACCTGACCCTCATTCAGCAACATCCTGGGCTCTCTGCCCAAGGGAATGCCCGGAACTAACCTTTCTTTAGTTCTAAGCACATGCCACCAAGTTCAGCATCCCTGAGTTGCCTCCGTTCTTCCAGATCCTTCAGCCCCTTTGCACTTGGCAATCATCCCAATCTCTTTCCTCCTCAAATGGTCCCTCCATCTATGGGCTGCCTTTTCCTTCCCAACCCCACTGGTTAAAGATGGCAGATTAAGTACATGCCCTTATTTCAGCTCCTTCTGGAAAGCCCACTAAAATAACAGCAAAAGGATTTTTTTTACAGGATAAAGTCAATAAAGACATGACAAACTGTGGGGGACTTGAAAGCAGAAGGATGAATAGCAACCAACCTAGAAGACTTGAGAAGCTGAATCTTAAGCCAGTAGTGATGAAAGACAAGAAGCAACTCAGTTTGCACTGAGAACTCCCAAAGGTTTTATGCCTCAGGATTTGGCAGTACCAGCTATTTCTAGAAGTGTCAGTATAGACAGGATTGAAAATCAAAGGACTGGCTGAGAGGTCTTAAGGAGCAGATACACCCCCCAAGCCCCGTCCCCATGTGTATGATCCCCACCCCAGACAGACTAGAGGCTAAACACAAAATGTCTCTGGATAAGGAGACACGGGGCAAAATTGAGGATGGAGTACTATATTGTAAATGGCACTCCACTAAAACTTCCCCAGTAAACTAAGTGAAAGCTTACATACCAAATGTTGAGATTCTCCCCACTGGCTTGGCTCCCAGATCACGGGTAGCTAGGATGGTATCCACCTGGCAGGGGCTGGAAGAGTATTTTCTGGAGAGACCTAAAGATAGCAAACTATAGGTTATACAAAGCAACAGCCTAGTCAGATCACCACGTGGGGAAGCCCACATTGACAACTCCCTCTCATGCTCAGAGCTTCTTCCTAGCAGCTTTTAAGCTCCCCATTTTAAAACATAAATGGAAAACCAAGGATCACCACACATCTGAGAAAAGCCCCTAAAGATAGAGACCAAAACAGGAAAACAAGAGAGAAAACAGTGTGATGGTTAATTTATTTTTATTTTTTAAAAAGATTTTATTTATTTATTTTAAAGAGAGTGGGGGTAAGAGGGGCAGAGGGAGAGGGAGAGAGAGTCTTAAGCAGACTTCTCGCTAAGTGCAGAGCCTGATAATGGGGCTTGATCTCACGACCCTGAGATCAGGACCTGAACTGAAACCAAGAGTTTGATGCTTAACTGCTTGTACCACCCAGGCATCCATCATTTCAGTTTGACTGGACCTCAGAGTACCCAGATATCTGCTTAAACACTATTTCTGGGTGTGTCTGTGAGGGCGTTTCTGGATGAGATTACTATTTGAATCAGTAGACTGAGTCAAGCAGGTTGGCCTCCCTGATGTGGGTGGGCCTCATCCAGTTTGTTGAAGGCCTGAATAGAATAAAAGGCTGAGTAAGATGAATTCTTTCTCTCTGCCTGACTGTCTTGACCTGGGACGCTGGTCTTGTCCTGCTTTCGGGCTCAGACTGGAACTTCAACCACTGACAATCCTGCCTCTTAGGCCTTCAGGCTGGGACTGGAACCACACCATTTGCTCTTTTGCGCCTCCAGCTTGCCAACTGCAGATCTTGGACTTCTTATCCTTCATGAGTGTGTGGGCCAATTCCTTATAGTAGTTCTGTCTCTCATAGTTGAGACTTGAACAACGTGGGTTTGAACTGCACGGGTCCGTTTATACGCAGATTTTTAAAGGCACGGTACTGTAAATATATTTTCTCTTATGATTTTCTTAACATTTTCTTTTCTCTAGCTTATTTTATCATAAAAATATAGTATAGAATATATTTTCGGAAAATAGTATAGAACATACAAAATATGTGTTAATCCGCTGTTCATTATCAGTAAGACCATCAGTAGGTTATTCGTACTTAAGTTTTGGGGGAGTCAAAAGTTATTGTAGATTTTTGACTGCACAAGGGATTGGTTCCCCTAACCCCTGTGTTGTTCAAGATATATACTGTATGTATATATTTCTATCTCTATCTATCTCTATATATTTGGGTCTCTTCTGGAGAGCCCAGACCAATTCATGGAGACTACGCGGGGAGGTGAAAACCTAAATCACACCTCTAAGGAGAAAAATTAGAATTCAATTTTATTTTTCCTAATGAGAGAAATTAAAGAATATGATTTTGTCAGATAGGGTTGAGTTTTGAAGGGCTACAAATCATTGTAATACCTAGGTTTTTTTGCCAACCCCTAAAGAACCAATTTCTGTGCCTCTGGGGGACAGTAGTGCCCCCGTGGAGAATGTACGCCTTAGACAGAGAGAAGACACTGCATCTAGGAAGCAAGGCCAAGTTGCTCTTTTTAAAATGAACATTGAAAGAATAAAAAAGCGTTCTTGGAATTTAAAAATATGAAAGCAAAAATTAACAACTCAGTGGAGGATTCTGACTGAATCAAATCTCCCAGAAAGCAAAACATGAAATAAGAGAGATGGTGGGAAAAGAGAGAACAGGTTGTAAAATTATAGTATTGGTTCAGAAAGTTCAATGTTTTAATAACAAGAGTTCCAGAAAGAGAACGTGTGTGTGTGTGTGTGTGTGTGTGTGTGCATGCGTGTGTTGGTAGTGGTGAGGAGTCATTATAAATAAATAATTTGAGTAAATTTCCCCAAACTGAGGGATCTGCATCTCCAAATTCCAACAGATGAAAATCCTGCAATCTGAGGCACCTCACCACGACTCCAGAGCACTGGGAACAAAAAGAATACCCTAGGACACCCATTCTCTCTCTTGGGGGGTGTCCTCTAGCTCCTGGTGGGTAAGAATCTTAAAGGTTGAAATGGCATTTCTAGAGGTTTGTCACAAGGATTTTGGTTAACTTGTGAGTTTTGGAAAGGAGTTCTGAGGATGCTAGATTACATTTTTTTTTTCCCTGAATGTAAAAGCAGTATATGCTCATTACAGAAAACATGAAAGTTTCAGAGATGTATAAAGAACAAAAAGTATCAGCTATAATTGAACAACTGTGAACTAAATATTTTAACCATTTTAAATTGGTTCCTTCCTAGGTGGTTTTTTTTTTTTAATATACCTACCTATCCTTTTATAATATTTATTATTAAACATAATTGGAACCATTCTTCTCTACATTTTTATATTCCTGCTTACTTATATTATAGAATGAGCATTTTCTAATTATTGTTTTAATGACTGTACAATATTTAATTTATGGTATAATTTATATAACCAATCTCCTATTTTTAGATATTTAAGCTGTTGTCACCTTTACACTGCTCTAAATAGCGTTTTCATAAAAAAGTTTGTATAAGTATTTCCTAATTATTCTATTTTTCTTTAAATTGGATTCCCAAACATGGGATTACTGGATCAAAGATTATGTATAGATTTATGAAATTTACTACACGATACTCGTGTTCTAGGCTTGCATTGTCCAATATTGTAGCCACTAGCCACGTGACTACAGTTGTATTTATATGTAATTTTAAAATTGGTTCCTCTGTTGCACTGGCCACTAGCCTTAGTCCTTAGTAATCACTTGTGGCTAGTGGTTACCATATTGGAGAATGCAGACAGAGATTATTTCCATCATTTCAGAAAGCTCTAGTGGACAGTGCTGTTTTAGAGAAGCCATACTTTTAATATCTCCATAATTGATCTCTCCATCCTTTTACCAGCATTAAGTATTACCACTTTTTAAGTTTTATGCATTCGATAGGTAAAGAAGAGAGTCTCAATTGAATAACTGTTTCTAACTAGAGCTGACCATTTTGTTAGAAGTTGTATTTCCTCTAGGAATGATCTCATTTTGCTACTCACGGTATTTTTCTAGATGTGCTTGGGAAGTTACTGTAAGTAAGAGCTCTGCATCACATTCTCATCTCCATGGCTATGCCCTACACCAGGGCATATGACGTCTCTACTGAAAACTGTGGAAATATCCTTTCCAAGTGATGGTGACAGTTGCCACCCTCAGGTTTTCCATTGCTTCTCTTCCTCTTTTTCTTTCCTCTGGTGTTCAGAGTGTTTGTGCTTGTTTTCCTTAGCTGTCGCACTTTGGCTTAGTGAAGATACGGTTGGGCTGCTTCCCTACCCACACTGTCCTCCCTCCCTATCCTGGTACTCCAGCCAGAGCAATCCCACAGTACCCTGCTTCCAGTGGGTACTTAGCAAATACTATCTAATGAAATGCCACACACGTGAGGGCAGAAAAGTGAAAAGTAACTAATTTTATTTTTAACGGAATATTTGGTTTCAGAGGCAGAGCCTATTTAAGTTTATATTAAATATCGGCTCCCCAACAGCAAACATGATCCCGCTTCACTCTCTTGGTGCACATGATTTATTTCACAATTTTCCCTTCCTTGCTTGACTACCGTGAAATAGGAAACCAAATGCTGTCAAAGATAACTATGAATAATAGTGTGAGGCAAACAAGTATCCAGGCTGCAGTCCCTTCTTTTGCTTTGCCTTAATCCCTAGCAACAGTAAAAATGAATCCACAGAACCATTCAGGGATGAGAGGGGTGGGGGTGGGGGGCCTTGCAGACACGTTCAGAGCCTACTGCCTAAAATGTTGCCCAAATTCAGCTGAAAGCAAACTACCTTCAGTAGGTAAAATAGATTGAATGCTGGATAAAAGAATCCTTACTTCTTATTTCCACAGCGAGGCCAAAATTGATCTTACGAGATAAAGCTGACCAAGAAAACACATTTGTAAGCATTTTCCTTCCTTTTCAACAACAATAAAAACGGACATGCTAGAACCACGATTAAAATGAGAACAAAGGCCAATGGGATTATTGAGTATCTAGCGCCACCTTGCGGCAGCACATCCAAATCCCAGGCCCTTTTGAGGACCCCAAGATTAAGAGCCTTCCGGAAGAATTAGGATTTAATAATGGGAGAGACCATTTTCATGGGGAATACAAACTAATAGAAATAACTAGCACTTGGCTGGCACTTTTTAGTAAACAAAGCACTCCCAATTCTATGATCTCATTTAGCACTGGCAGCAACCCTGTAGGTCACAGGGGCTCAGCCTTAGAGATGGGAAAGCTGAGGCTCCAGAAAGCTGGTGACTTGTCGGGGGTATAGTCCTGCACTTGAACCCAGATTTCCAAACTCCAAATCACGTGATACAACTTTATTAGCATTTCTGTATGTAGTACATACCAAAAACTCAAAAGAAATACCTTGTACTATATGGTATAGGATACATATTGTATAAGATGTATGCTAGACATAGTATATATACACCATACTATATAATATTATGGTACTTATACTATTCTCTGTAATACTGTTAACTAGTACTCACTGCCTTTCTGGAGCTGCTTTCTGTGAAGACAAGGCAATATTGGTGGACTGTTCGTAGTCTATGATTTAACAAATGTTCAAGTTTTGCTACTAAAACTGTGGCTTTGCTTCCCTGGATCCCTAGACACCTGACCCGTGGAAATCCCTGCTGCTCTGTCTTAACCTGGGGTGCAATAATAGAGGTTTGCCTGGGGATAATCAACAGGGGGACCCAGAGGCAGTGGGACTGAAGCCTTGTTTTTATTATGCTTAGCCTTATTTTTATTGTTTCTTAATCCAATCCATTGGCTCAAGGCTAAAACTCTGATGGACTACATCACATCATTTAAGAAGACCTTACAACCAACATATTTTAAAGTGGGTCACTGAGAGGTTACCTTGCTCAATGTCAATGTTCAAGGTGGGTAGTATGTCATTACGCCAACCTTAAATATTCCAAGTGAAAACTCTGCGGTCCTTCCTTTATGGGGTCGGACTGTCCTTTACGGGGACAGTCCATCCACTGTATTCCTGGAGAAACTGCATCGGGTAGATGGGGAGGACAGGTGATGGCGTTCCCCTCTCTCCCCGGGGGCAGTGTGGCCAGGTCCTGGCTCAATTAGAGAGGGTCTCAGGAATTAGGCAGGGCGCCATGGTGGGTTCTTGAGTCCTAGCAAAAGCTGTGTGTGTGACACTGGTCCTGAAGAGGCACATAAATGAACGGAAGCAGAGAGAAATGGGCAAATGAGAGACACGAGAAAGAGAACAATCCTTCAAGCTAAAAATACAACCGGATGTGTTATTTTAGTCTATTTGGCCTCATTTTTCCACAGGATTGCCTGACATGCTGCCTGGAGGCACATTTACTGAATCACGGCACATTTATCGATGGCAAGGATCTCTTTTAGTGCTTATGCTTTCCCCTTGGTGGAATTTTAGTCAGACAGCATGGCTACATTACATTATACTGTAAAACTTCACTTTTCAGGCCTTGCAATTTTATTTGCATTTCCATAAGACACACACAGACACTTGCTACTTTTTAATATAAAAATTATATGTCCTCATTATAGAAAAATATAAAAATATCCAAAATAAAGAGTGACTTTAAACTTTCCTCTTCAAGGGGAGGCACAAATGTCAACCTCGTGAAAGGTCAGGACTTGTGACCCAGAGTTGGGTTCTTAGGACACTTTCGGAATTTGCTCTGAAGGAAAACTCTTGGCACACACAGGCCTTCTTTTTTGTTCACCGTCTCACGAAACACATACTCATTCACCACTTCTTCATAACCTGTGTCCGTAAAGAGCCGAGCCAGGAATTCTGTAAGGCAAGCAGATCAACAATGCTCACGGTCTCGATGATACTACCACATTTGCTCTGCAGTGGTAAACAGGAGGGCAGGGGTGCTGGAAGGGATTTTTTTTTAATGTAACAAAAATTCCGCTGCTAAAATTAATAGATTTTTGTTTTGGAAAGTAACACACTCCTACTTCTCTTCTTACTCCCAAATAAATAATTTAATTAGAAAAGTTTAAGGACAACTTGGAGTACGGCCACCTTACCCTCTTATTATAAGTCCCCAAATACAAAGTCCAAGTAAAAAGAAACACAATTCCAAACTGGCTATATTCATACAAAGTCTTCATGTGTTCAATGTGTTTACATCAAACACCTCATCTATCTGAACATGATGGAGGAACATCTGTGACCAGAGTGGGGAAACCCATTACTTCTGGGTGATATACCCTAAGGAAAATTTAACCCCAGTAATCCATCTCTACATGTTAAATGAAACAAATAGAATGGCTATGCGGAGAAAATACTCTTATTAGTAATAAGCATTACTCTGCAGAATGTGCTCCGAAGCACTCTGCAGACATCACTGCATCTTCTCAATTATTTACAATTGGTTGACTCAGATTTCATCAATCAGAAACATTAAAACAAATTTTTAATTTTCACCTGACATTTCTATGACTTCACAGTTTTAATGCTAATCACTCATTTTTTATTTTATTCTAAACTCAAAAGAATATTTCAAGACATGGAAATGTTTGTGAAAATAGAGTTGAAGAAGATAATTATTTTATGGTCCAAATTACTAGGTAGGCTTAAAATTATTTTGGTATAAGACAGAAATAATGATCAGCGTTTGGATGTTTTTATCAAAATGACTTTTGAAAGACGCTTTATAGCAAATTTGTGTACTTAGCACCTTTACAGACAAAGGTTTCTTGCCTTTGTGACCTGGGAAGGTAATCTCCAGGCATTATGTAGTCCTACTTGTGTGTGTGTGTGTTTAAGTTTACTTTTTTTTTTTTTTTAAGTAATCTCTACATGCAACATGGGGCTTGAACTCATGACCCTGAGATCAAGAGTTGCATGCTCTTCCAACTGAGCCAGCCAGCTTGCCCCTGCCCTACTTGTTTTGTGACTGAAGTGACGATCCTGCTTTGCCCTCCCCCTTTTCCAGCCCGGTTCCTGGTAGGGTATACACGTGGCATGCCAGAGCCTGTCCATTAACCCAGGCTCGCTAACAAGACACTGTCACCAGAGGAGGCTTGTGAGCTCAGCATGGTCAGAGCTGTGTCCCTGTCGTCCCAGGTGCTGGGTGAGTGGTGTGCCCCGGAGATGGTTCCAGCCAGGACCTTGTGCATGTGCCCTCTGTGTTGCTGGCCCCACCCCCGACCAGTACCACAGTGATAATGCAAGCAAGTAAACAGAAATAAAAGCAAATTTCATTAACCTTACCATCAGTAAAAAAATATGATCTGGTTCCATCTTGTCTAGCGTAAAAGTTTTCTCCAAGTTTGCTGCCAGCTTTAAACCTAAGCATGGCATGATCATACAGCCCATAGTCACGAAACAAGACGCTTTTGCCTGGTTTTAATACCTATGAAACAAAAGCAGCTGGCACTTATATTGACGGCTCAAATAAAACTTACTCAAAATAAAATCTGATTGATTTAGGGGTCAAAATAACTTACATTAGTGATAAGTATGAAAAGAACCAGACTGAACCACCCAGAGTTTGAAGGAAAAAGGGCCTCCTGATCAAAGGTATAGCAACACCTGCAGGACCCATACATTGGAGGGATATTTCTCGAGCACTTACAAGGTCCAGTGTCATACAATTAAAATGCTACTGACACTAAATGAAACAGTCTTATTTTCTTTAAAGCATGTTCTCCCAACATTTTATTAGCCATCTCCTAGTATATGACCCGGCAGTCAAACTGTCTCTTTAAAAAAAAAAAATGTCATTTTGTCTTCTTACTGATTCCGGCTGGCTTTCCTCATTCTGAGTCTCAGCGTAGGGTTCACTGTGCTACAATTCTGCATAGCTTGCCCACCACGCTAGTAACAGCTGATAGCACGTTGCAGTTTCTCAGACAGGAGGGAGGAAGGAGTGATTATTAGCCTCATGTGAGATGAGGAAACTGACACTACGTAAGGGATCTGTCCACGATTCATACACTGGCCACTAAGTGGGGGGGGGTCAAGACTCATATTTGGGTCAAAAGGCAGCAGGCATATTGTAGAATCAGAGACACCTGTTCGCCCTGGACCTGGATGGGGGAAGGGGGAGGTGTTATTCTAATTCTATTCACATTACTGACAAGAAAGAGAGGCTACGGGGGGTGGGGGTGGGGGGGTGGTAACTGAGTATTCTTCCCTTGCGCTGTGCTTCTTGGTAGAAGATCCTCAGGCCAGGGCAGTGGTGTAGGGAAGAGGATCAGCGGCAGGCCCAGCTGGGATCCCTCACTACAGCCTTTCAGAGGTAGGTGTCACAGGTTAGGTGTCTCAAAAACTGGGAGGTGGCATCAGCAGGGTGTGGGTATAACCAGCTCTATCTTACAAAGCAAACAGCATATGCTTTTCAGAATAAAAAGAAAGTGGCACACACTGTGACATTTGCTTTTTATATGAGAATTCTTTCAAACTGCATTAACACTACCAAATAAGAAGGGACTTATCAGAACCTTATTCTGATTCATCAACATCAGTAAGATGATTTTTAAGACATGACATATACTATTACAATAGATTTTTGACGCAGTTTGACATATTCCTCTTCTGAATAGAGTATGAAAGATCATCCCTAATACTTCCAAGTGTGCTGCAGATTTTCTCATTTAGTAAATTCTATCAATACAAGCATGCATTTTAAATATTGTCTGTAAAGAGCCTCTTGGATGAATACATCCTACCTTAGCATAGTCTGAAATGCTAAGTTTTAAAAAATGTGAATAATTGCCAAGAAAATTCTGAAAAATTTAATTTATATGAAAAAGACTTATTCTTAATTATAGAAGGAAGGGCTACATGGGGACAGCAGAAAGAACACTCACTCAGGAATTTGGAAATCTTGATTCATATCCCAGTTCTTCCATAACTAGTTGAATGACCTTGAACAAGTAATTTCATCCCTGTGTTTTCTCGTCTGTAAAATAGTAAGTTTGATACTAATGCCTCCTTTGATCCTGGCACTGTATAGCTAACCAGGCATTTCTCACCGTTATTTTCTTTCATTCTCCAAACAACTCTGAAAAGTAGGGTAGGGTAGGTCTATTATACCCATTTTACAGCAAGTGAGGCTCAGAGTAAAAGTGACTTGCCTGAGGTTTCAAGGCAAGTTGGTGGCATTGGCAGACAAATAGCCAGGTCGTCTGATAACAGATTTGTCTATTTTTACTTGATTATTCTACTCCAAAAATGAGGGAATTCAACTTTAAGGTTGTCTTTCAGTTTAAACTTATGTAGTTTAAAAAATTCTCTGCTGTTAACATTCTACAGTAATTATATCTACCTTACAACAGCTTATTACTGTGGTTGTTCACATAAGGCTTCGAGCTGCCCAAAGGGTGTCTTATTATTGTCAGAGGCTGAGAGATCACTTCTCCTTCTGGTAATTTCCTGATGAAGCACATCATTTCAAATCAACAAGCCAGTCACTATGTATGAGGCAGAGAGCCAGCAATCCACTACTGCTGTGAACTCACTCCAGATCAGCAGAAAAAGATTTCTATTAGGGGGTAAAAACAGAAAGGATTGCTAAAATGGGATCTGTTACTCAAGAAAGGTTAGAACGGGGGCTGGGGGCCAAGTGTGGACTGAGACAGCTCAACTCAATTAAAACAATACATATAACATTCCATTACTATTAAAATACAGATAGTATAGTGTATGTTTCCATTTAAATCAAGAACAGGCATATCCTCATCAATACTTGGCTTTGTCAGACTTCTTAATTTTGGTAATCTAACAATGTCTTACTGGGGTTTTATTTTACACTTCCTGGGTTATCTTTTCATATGTGTGTTCTCTTCAGTAAAACAACTATTGAAGTCTGCCATTCTTCTATTAATTTGCTTGTCTTTCTTACACAGGAATTCCTCACATATTCAGGTCTATAGACTTCAAATTATTTTCCCCAAGTTGTTTTTTAAATTCCTTTGTATTATATTGTCTTTTGAAGAACAGAAACTCCTACTTTTATTACAATCATGTTTATGCTTAGAATGCTTTGGGTCTTGAGAAAATTTTCCCCACTCGGAGGTCATAAGGATTCTTTCCTATATTTTCTTCTGAAAGGCTTAAACTTTTATCTTTTCCATTTAATTCTTTAATTCACCCGAGAATGATTTTTGTAGAGGATGTGAGGAGGATAATTTCACTCTCTCCTGCATGAAGACTCTGGTCCTAGCAGCACTCACTCAACAGTCCTGCTTTTCCCAGTGATCTTCATTGTCACCTCCATCATATAGCAGATTTCCATTGATGCATGGATAGATTTTTAAGCTATCACATTCAATTTGTCCCACAGAATAGCATTCTGTCTTAATTACTGCAGCAGTAAGTCCTTATATCTGGTAGGGTATAAATTTCTCCCATCTCATTCTTCTTCAGGAGTGTTCTGACCCTTTGTTCTTTCATGTAAACTTAGAATCAGCTTGTCAATTTCCTCAGGGACAAAACAAAACAAAACAAAACACCCTACCAAAAAACCCTGACACAATTAAACAAAAAAATAAATGAAACGTATAATATTAAATGGAAAAGCAAAATTGCACAATGCATGTTACTCTTTTTTAGGTGTCTAGCTCAGTGACGTTATAAGTATATTACATTCATCTTATACTTTTTTAGTCTTTTAATATTTTCTAATTAGACAATTACATTATATGTAAATAATGAGTTTTGTCTCTCATCCTTATTTCCCCCCCCTTTTTTTTTTCTTGTCTTTTTGAGCTGATTAGGACCTCCAGTGTAATGCTGAGAAGAAGTACTGACAGTAGGCACTCTCACGCCCATGAAGTTCTAGATACTCCTTATTCTGTCCCTGTCTCCTACTTCTCCCCAATCCCTGAAACCCTTCATCAGTGAAATCACTGGTATCCACCTCTTTAGAATGTTCCCTTCAGATTCTTGTGCTAACAGACTGTCCCCTGAGGACTCTATTTTCCCCAAAACCTCTCAAGTCAGGGCTGTGTTTTCTCCACTCACCCTTGTACCACTGGGCTTGGAGATGACGTTGGTGTCCTCCATGCTTCTCACCGCTACTTTCTCGTGTACTCTCTCTCCTCCCTAAACCCCCTGGTCCTGAATCGCTTGTCATCAGATTATATCATCTGCTATCCCTTAATGTTACTGTCATCTATTAGTTCCAGGGTCATATCCCTGTTTCATGATTGAATGTATCCTCTGGTTTATTCTCCTGTCCTCAATACTACTCCATTCTTAGTTCTGAGCAATTTCAATATACGCGGATTGTCCTTCCAAATATGCTGGCCTCTTAATGACTTGAGCTTCTCTCTTCCTGGATCTTGTCCTCCACCCTTCTAGACCACTCACTCCCATGGTAATGTCCACAAGTCTTGTCAACAGCAAAAAGTATAACCCCTCCAGTCTCTCAATGTTATACAAGCCATGCTGGCCAACCCCAAAACCATCTTTCCAGCTCTCTCTCTAGTTCCCCATCTTTAATCATCGTTTGCCCTCACCTGGACCTTCAAATCAGGTGATCCTACCTTTTCTTCCCTGATGCCCTCTCCTCCCTCTTCACCCAGCTTCAGTTCCATGCCCATTTGTGGGGACATGCTGGGTTCTCATGTGCTCAGATACCATGGGCAGAGAAAGGGGAAGTAAGGAGGAAAAAAACCTTACAAAACCTCACAGAGAGCTGAAACCAACATAGCAATATCTGAATTTCATTTATTTTTTGACAGAGAGAAAGACAGCCAGAGAGAGAACACAAGCAGGGGGAGTGGGAGAGGGAGAAGCCGGCTTCCCGCTGAGCAGAGAGTCCAATGCGGGGCTCGATCCCAGGACCCTGGGATCATGACCTGAGCCGAAGGCAGACGCTTAACGACTGAGCCACCCAGGTGCCCCACAATATCTGAATTTCTTAAAAAACATTTAAAACATCTACTTTTTCAACCTGCCGACCGCTCTTTTCTCCCTTTATAAAGCAGACTGACTGAAGCCCCTGACTCACCAAGCAGCTGAGGCTTACAGGCTTTCTAGGCTGTGTGCCCTTGTGCTTTAAGGGCCCCCAGGTGAGCTGCACGCTTACCACGGGTCACCTGTGTTGGTTCCCAAACTTGCTTATGCCAGTTGTACTTAGATTTAGAGTTATATACGAGTACATAAACAATGCAATATGCAAAAATGAGCATTTTGGTTCCTATGAAAAGTACATTCAATACTTTTGGAAAGACTTGATAAAGCAGCACTGAACAAACTGTATCTAATTAGGTGTGGGAGAAGCAAGAAGTCTGGGTAAAAATATAAAAGAATCTGCCCTCACATTACTTTCCAATTGTTTTTAAGTCTTCGCTCCACTTTTAAGATATTTATTTATTTATTTATTTATTTGAGAGAGAGAGAGCGAGCATGAGCAGGGGGAGGGGCAGGGGAGAAGCAGACTCTCTGCTGAGCAGGGAGCCCAACTCGGGGCTCAATCCCAGGACCCAGGGATCACAACCTGAGGCAAAGGCAGACGCTTAACCAACTGAGCCACCCAGGCACCCTTCAGTCTGCTTTTAAGAAACCAAAACTCTACTATATGTGTGGTTTATATACGAAAGATGATAAACAGCCCCCTACTCAAAGAATAGGCTGTGGCTCTATATCAAAAGAGTAACAAACGAATATTAATATATTTTAAGTTATATAAAATGTTTAAGGTAAGAATGTACTTTTTTACGATTTCTTGATTTAGTTCATCTTTAAATGAATCAACACCGTTGCCATAGATGTAAGAGAAATTCTACTGTAGTTTATAAAGCAGCTTCATTCATGATCTCACCTGCAACTCTGAGAGACACCCCCATTTTACAGCCAAGGAAACTAAAGCCCAAGGAAGAAGGTGAGGTGATTTGTCTTGAGTCACATGACTTCAGAGTGTCGCTTTACTTCCTGAGTGCTACAGCAGCCTCCTGATGGCCAGTTTGGGTTCTCCCCATTCTAGTAATAATGATGATAGTAACAACAATGGCTGACTTTTAAAGAGCACTTACCATGTTCTAGGCATTGTGCTAAGCATTTTATACATATTTCATATATTTCATGCAATCTAGTATCTCAATATTCTATAGGTAATGAAACTGAGGCTCAGGGAGGTAAAGGAACTTGTTTCAGCAGGGAAGCCAGGTTTTGTCTCTAGGCACTCTGACGCCAGGTGCTTCTTGACCACCGAACCATACCCTCCCCTCACTTTACAGCAGGGAATATCTGCATGTTATTCCATGCATAGAGCCCAGATCATTGTAAAATCATCCTTGCTCCAAGGTAGGCCAAGGTCTGAAGAGCAGTGATGGCTACCAGACAAATCAGAATTTAGGGTGAATGTTTGATGTAGGAGAACCCCTTTCCATACACTGACTACAGGGCCTACACCTAGTGGGAATGAGGAGACTCTGTGAATCTAGACATGAGCCTCACAGGGGAGGTAAGCAAAAAGATCAGGATGTCCAACCTCTCGGCTCCAAATCACTAACCTGGTAAATATTTTGTAAGACAAGGTGCATCTTATCAGGGTGAACAGCAGAGAGTACAAATACCAACATGACAACATCCACAGACTCTGGGGGCACATGTTCCAGAAGGTCATCTTTGGTTAGATCACACTGGAACACCTTGCATCTTTCTGTGTCATATAAAGGATTTTGCTAGAGAAGAGGGGAAAAAAAAAAAAAGAATTTTAATGCAACATCCATGTTGACACACACAGAAAAATACAGCATCAAAAAGAGATCCAATGGAAAAAAATAAAAGGGGACCCTATTTCCACTTGTGCACTGCTGCACAAATATCAAAGATCACTTTATTACTGAGTAAAACTGAGTAATGCAGGGGCACCTGGGTGGCTCAGTTGTTAAGCGTCTGCCTTCGGCTCAGGTCATGATCCCAGAGTCCTGGGATCGAGCCCCACATCGGGCTCCTTGCTCAGCGGGAAGCCTGCTTCTCCCTCTCCCACTCCCCCTGCTTGTGTTCCCTCTCTCGCTGTCTCTCTCTCTGTCAAAAAATAAATAAAATCTTTAAAAAAAAAAAACAACAAAAAAAAACTGAGTAATGCAGCATTTGTACCCTAAAGCTTGCAGTATTCAATACTGCTATGAGGAGCAAGATTTCATTTTAACAAATCATCTTTCACTGAGAAGAGAACACAAGCTATCACATATTCAAAGCTGAGCATTCTAGAAGTACATATTTCTAAAGGAATGGTAAGTCAAAACTGACCTGGGCTTCCTTAATCCTCCTTTGAGTCACCCACTACAAGTCTAAATCCTCTGAGAAGTCCTTCCAAATCCACTCATGCAGATGCTCCCATAGTTCTTTGGGGCGTATTTTCCCTTGAGGCAGCAAGCTAAGTAAACCTAACTTTTCTTTTCTTTTTTTTTTTTGCCACAAGTGTTCCTGTACATGGTGGATGGTGGGTTTAAGAGCATTACAAGAAAAGGTAATATATAAGAGTATCATAAAGAAAGAGTATCATAAAGTATAAATCATTATAAGAGCACTATAAAAAATATTAATTTTTTCTGTAGTGTAAATAAGGACTCAAACACAGATACAAAGGTACTGGATGGGAAGATTCAATATTGAAATGATGTCAATTCCACCAATAATTCCACTTCTAAATCCAATGTGATCTCAACAGAATCCCAATGGATTTCTAGAAACTTGACAAGGCAAATTTTAATTCACCTGGAAGCAAAAATCTTTAAGAAGAGCCAAGTCAATTTTTAAATTGAAGAACAATGAAGGAGGAGGTACACTACCAACATCAAAGCATATTACAAAATGTAGTACTAACACAATGAGATTTGGGGCACCTGGGAGGCTCAGTCGTTAAGCGTCTGCCTTCGGCTCAGGTCATGGTCCCAGGGTCCTGGGATCGAGCCCCGTGTCGGGCTCCCTGCTCGGTCGGAAGCCTGCTTCTCCCTCTCCCACTCCCCTGCTTGTGTTCCCTCTCTTGCTGTCTCTCTGTCAAATAAATAAATAATCTTAAAAATAAATAAATAAATAAATAAAACAATGAGGTTTGAGAATGGGGACAAATAAATCACTGAGACAGAACAGAGTCCCCAAAACAGACCCCCTCTATATAGAGGAATTTAGTATTGCATATGACAAAAGACAGGTGACAAAGATGACAAATATAGCAAAAAACGTAGATAATAAAGGTGACAATTGTCAGGGAAGAAAAATGAATTTCTTATTCAATTTATTGTGTTTGAACAACTAGTTCTATACTTGTGTTAAAGGATGATTGGTTACCCATGAATCAGAGATCTTCTGGTTTCAGTTCAAAGATGTATAGAGGTATAAAAATGTAGCTCCCATCCTTATAATAAGAAAAACGATGGACAGAGAGCAAAGTAATGATTTTTTTGTGAACCAATCAAAGCACAGAGGCCAAAAAACCACCAGCTACCCCAAAATATGGAGACGGACAAGTGCCTTCCAGGAGAGACAGGACCTAAGCATCTGCTTACCTGAGGCAGAAGCCTCCAGACTGGAAAGACAAAACTAGAAATTTGACAAATTGCTGGAGACTGAGTACAGATGTTATAGTGTGAAGCCCCTGGGGGCTGAATTAATAGGGGTATTCCCATCCTTTTGTAGGTGTTTCCTCTAGGAACATCATGGGGCTCTCAGAGAGGATGGTGCTTCACCTTGGTGCTGGCCTTTCTCATCTCCTTTAAGGAAGAAAAGACTTAAAATGCAGGGGAAAGGTCATCTGAGGCCTACAGACTTAGGGTACCGGTGGAATACCACTGCCACTGGGGGAAGGAAACTACTCTGCTCAGACCTAGTTTTAATTTTTTTTTTTAAGCTTATTTATTTTTTTTAGTACTCTCTACACCCAATGTGGGGCTCAAACTCACAACCCCAGGATCAGGAGATGTATGCTCTTCTGACTGAGCCAGCCAGGGGCCCCAAACCTAGTCTTAATCTGAAGAGAGAATGGCCGCAACACCAGAAAGGAAGACACCGGTACAAACCTCCTGAGGGAGGGAAGGGAGAGAAAAGCTCTAGTCCTGGAGCAGCAGACATACTTGTGAAGACCACACTCCTGAGACACGGGCCCACTATGCAGTCCAGAAACTGAGAATCAGAGCATTAGACAACAATCCCTTCTCCCACACCTTACCAACAAGTGTCCAGTGCTAATAACCACAGTGGACCGGGTGCGAAAGCTGCAAGAGCGATGGTACAAAGAGAAGACACAAAGTCAAAAGGGGAGACATGAGCCAAGTCACCAGAGGAGTCTGAAGTCTCTGGCGTCCATAACAACAACAAACCTCACAGATAACTATAGCAACAGGAGATTTCAAACACTGCTCAACTCCTGTCTAGATTATTACAAACCCTTATTACCTCGGTATCCACTGCCCTATATAACGTATCTGGCTTCCAGCAAAAAACTACAAGGCATACCAAAAGGCAAGGAAAAACAGTCTGAGGAGACAAAGTAATCATCAGAACCAGACTCAAATATGACATAGATAGAGGAACTAAAAGTTCGGGCATTTAAAATAACTGTGATTAATACGTTAAAGACTCTAATGAAAAAGACAAAATTCGGGGCGCCTGGGTGGCTCAGTCATTAAGCGTCTGCCTTCGGCTCAGGTCATGATCCCAGGGTCCTGGGATCGAGCCCCACATCGGGCTCCCTGCTCTGCGGGGAGCCTGCTTCTCCCTCACCCTCTGCTTGCCTCTCTGCCTACTTGTGCTCTCCCTCTCTCTCTCTTTGTCAAATAAAGAAAATCTTAAAAAAAAAAAAAAAAGAAAAAGACAAAATTCAAGATCAGATAGGTAATTTCAGCAGAGAAACAGAAACTACAAAAAGAATCAACCACACATACTAAAAACCAGAAACATAGTAACAAAAATGAAGAATGCTTCTGAAAGGCTCATCAAAGCTTGCTGCTTAAGAAGGAATCTGTGAGCTTGATGATAATCAGGATGAAAGAAATAATACAAACTGAAAATGCAAAGAGAAAAAAAAAGCTTAAAAAAAAACCCCCCAAAAACCCCCAAACACCATCCAAGAGCCGTAGGACAATAGCTAGTAGTGTAACATATATGTAATTAGAATCTCAGAAGAAGAGGGAACAGAGCTGAAGAAATAATGGCCAAAATTTTTCCAGATTAATTAAAAAACATAATAACCAAAACTTAAAAAAAATATACATTTACAGAACTCCTAAACCAGACAGAAAACCTTAGAACCTTGAAAGGAAAAGATTAATAAATTTGCACACAATTTAGATTCTGTCAAAAGACAATACCACAAATGCTAACTAGAATGTCTGCAAAAAAATCTAACAGAATATTCAGAATGCACTCTAAAGATAAGAAAATGACAGAAAAATGAGCGAAGGTTAGGAACAGATAAGTCATACTATCATGCAAACGCCACCTGAGGGTTCTTCTGTGTTCTGTTTACTACTCAAGCCCAGTGCATACAACTGGCACATATGAGGCTCTCGATAAATGTATGTGGGATAAGGGAACTCACGATCTGAAGGAACACTAATGCTGATTTACATATGGAAGGAATAAACAAATTACAATATGGAGTATTACTTTTTGCCCATAAGATTGGGAGATGTAAAAAAAGACTGATTGCAAATGGCGAGGGTGGGGGCACCTGAACTGCTCAGTCGTTTAAGCATCTGTCTTACAGCTCAGGTTATGATCTCAGGGTCCTGGGATTGAGCCCTACTCCCCGCCCCCCTTCCCTGCTCAGTGGGGAGCCTGCTTCTTCTCTGCCTCCATGCCCCCCCACCTCCACTTGTGCCTGTACACTCTGTCAAATAAATAAAATTTAAAAAAAAGATGGTGAGGGCGTAGACAGAATGGTAGCTATATGTTAAAACTTATATATTAAATTTTAAAATATATATTTGAAATATTGAAACTTAAATGTGTATGCTTTCTCTCCAAGGAATTCTTCCATCACCACAGAGAAAAGTGTTCACACGCGTTTTGGGGAGCAGTGCATAATGCTTATGACATTAACCCTATTTGTAAGAGTGAAAAATTAGAAATGATTTAAACAAACATCAACAGGGTAATGGTTAAAGTATGGTATATCCATCCTATGGAATACTACAACAGATAGAATATGGTAGACCTACATGTACTAAGATAAACTCTATAAGATAAGATGTGGAGTGAAGAAAGCAAGTTATAGTACAATGTGATGCTACTATTAAAAAAACTTCTGGGGGAACCTCGGTGGCTCAGTTGGTTGAGTGTCTGACTCTTGATTTTGGCTCAGGTCACGATCCTGGGGGGTCATGGGATTAGTAACACACCTGGCTCCATGCTCAGTGTGAAGTCAGCTTGTCCCTCTCCTTCCTCATCTGCCTCTGCCCTCACCCTCCCCTGCACACTTTCTTTCTCTCTAAAGTAAGTACATAAAGAAAATCTTTAAAAACAACAACAAAACTTCTAATGGATGCTAAAACTGTGAAAGGTTGATGGAAAATTAAGTATTTGCCGAAGTATCCCCCACATATTTGTTAATGGCAAAAGGTAAATATTTGTAACCCTTAGGAAGGTACCTTTTAGGTAGGAACTAGGTAGTTACTACCTTAACCCAGCGATCAAAACTAAAGCTAGCATCACTTATAGTGAGGTTAGCAGACATTAATGCCTCTGGACAGGATGTAATATCAAAGATACAACATCACCTATTATAGTTATTTTTGCCAAAAACATTTTACCTGATTTAAATCTAACTTCTAGTTTACAGGAAATACAGGGGATAAAGAAACAAGTTGAACAATGATACGAATAAACAATGAGACCAATTTGGAATGTGGGACCGCACTACAGAAAATGGCTTGCTCTTCAAAAACTCAATGCCAGTGGAGAAAAGGTCAAGGGGAAGGGCAGAAATGTTTTAGGCTAAGGAGATTTAAGGTACATTAAGAAGTACAAGATGTAGTCCTGACACCTGGGACTATTTGAGTAAATCTGAATCTGTAGTGGGTATTAATGACATTAGGGGATTATAGTTACTTTTGTTAGATATAATAATAAGTGTACTGCACTCATACAGGAAAAACCCTTATTTTTTTGAATATGCAGGAAGACATATTTAGGAGAAAAGTGTCGTGACATCTATACTTTAAAATAGTTCAGCAGGAGCACCTAGGTGGCTCAGTCAGTTAGGTGTCCAACTCTTGATTTCAGCTCAGATCATGATCCAGGGTCATTGAGATCAAGCCCCTTGTAGTGCTCTGCACTCAGCACAGTCTGCTTAAGCTCTCTCTCCCTCTGCCCCTCCCCCACTGGTGTGGGCGTGTGCTCTCGCTCTCTCTAAATGAATAAATAAGTAAAATCTTTAAAATAGTTCAGCAAAGAAGTAAGTCTATAAAGCAAATGTGGTGAAATGCTGGCAATCAGTAAATCTGGGTATAAGTATCTAGGTGTCATTTTGATAATTCTTTCTACTTTTCTGAATAAAGCTATGTTTTTGTGGATACTATATTTGTAAGAGGAAAGATTTATGTGATCTGAAGAGAAACCAGAGTGTATGGATACTATATTTGTATGTAAACAGGAAAGACACATTCATGGTGATCACAGCTGGTTAGCTTCAAAGAGAGGACAGGAATTAGGCAAATGGGTAGAGAGGGCAGGTCAGAGAAATCTAAGAAAATAGCAACACAACAGAAAATAGCAACACAACAGAATACATGGATGGAGCACCAACCTTGACATATTCAACTGCTCTTGGAGAAAAATCACAGGCATAGGCAAAGATATTCAGATCTTCTAAAAGTGGGAATAAACAGTTCCCAACACCGCAGCCAGCTTCAAGTATAGTCAATTTTTGATCTTCAAACTGAGGAAAGAGAACCCAAAATCATAGTATGCTACATTTGCATCACAGAGAAACAAAGCAAACTACATCTTAGAACACGAGAGACAAGGTCTCTGCCCCCAGGAAGCCGACAATAAACAAGTGAACTGATAACCTAAAGCTAATACTGACACCTCACTTGTCCAACATTGGGTAGTGTGGTATGGTGAAAACACAGCCGAACAGCCAACAGAACAGGCTCTGGGACTAAACTGCTTGCACTCAAATCTCTCCCTTCACCCATGTTCTATCACTGGACAAATCACTTAAACAGCTCTGTGCCTCACTTCTACCAGCAAGTGGGGATAATCATGATGCCTACCTCAACAGTGTTATTATAAGGCTTAAATTACAGAACACATTTAAAGTTCTAGAAAAGGGCCACGGTAAAGTGTTAATCATCCTAATTATGAAGCTGCATCTGTCACTGAAGTCACCCAGTATGAAATTAATATTTACGACTTTCAGACTGGCTTTAAGAAATAAAATGTCTACTAAAGCTCTCTTTCCTATGGATTATATAACCCAGGAACTAGCAAACTACCTAAAACCAGTGTATTTCTAAGGAACAAGGCATTCTGACAGGCTTCGTAAATTTTCTACCTCACATTCCCCACAGGAATGCAATAAACACTCCTCTTCACATTTTAAATGAAAAACAACTCAAATAAGGTGCAATATTAGTTTACCTCTCTACATGATCTGAGCTCTTCAAACTCTCTGGTGGTCCAGTGTCTATCTTTGAAGAAGTTCGTACTATTTCTTTTGTAAAAAAGGTCCCAGTTCTTCTGAGCCTCTTTTTCCAGTTTTTGCTGCTTAAAATCAGACACCAAAGCTTGATCTCTTTTCAGTTTCTCCTCTTCTTCAGAGCTGAGAATCCTTGCCTGCAGCCCTCTCCTTTGCAAAGAAGCCATCTCCTAAATTGATGGTAATATATTTAACACTGCTGAAGATAATCCATCCCTTAATAACCTGAGGAATCCAAGCTGATACTGCAGACATAGGCAGGGTTTTTCAGATGTGGTTTCTCAGGCTGGATTCAAGCCTCAGACAGCATTGGACACTTTGCAGGAAAAAAGAGGAGATTCCGGTTAGTGGTTCTAGAACAGTTTTTTTTTTTTTTTTTTAAGATTTTATTTATTTATTTGAGAGAGTGTGAGCGGGGGTGGGGGGGTGGGGGGAGCGGGAAGTGGTCAGAGGGAGAAGCAGGCTCCCTGAAGCCAGACATGAGACTCCATCCTGGAACTCCGGGATCGTGACCCGAGCTGAAGGCAGTCGCTTAACGAACTGAGCCACCCAGGCGCCCTAGAACAGTTTTTAAGACGCTGGGTTAGTGGTTCTAGAACAGTTCTTTCACCAAACAGTTCAATTCACCATTTACTAGACGCTGACTCTACACAAAACCCGGCCCACTACACAAGAGGTCGGTCACAAAGACCAAGACATAGTCCCTACCTTCAGAGGGCTTGCTTACATTCAGTGGCCAGCACTCTCACGCACCAAACTCTAGTTCAAACCAGAACAAGTCAACTATTATATCGGTTTAGTTCAGAAAAAGGACACGGCCAAGAATTGACTGAGAAAACTCATCAATTTTCAGGGCCTGTGGAAGGGGCGACTTATGACAATCACGAGAGCTCCTTGAACTGGTGGTTCAATGGGTGGTCAAGTGGAGTCATCCTTTCCCAAGGATCAGAGACTCACTTTGCGGGGGGGGGGGGGGGGGGGGGGGGG